>NW_024467206.1:1149298-1200099 GCF_000292625.1 Dacryopinax primogenitus | reverse complement strand
TCATAAAGGCTTAGTCATGTCTCTTGACCAAGCAATGAGCTGGTGCCCTGACAGACTCCTACTGCAAATGCTTGTGCTAGTGCCTCAATTTTGGGAATTGAGCACTCTTCCTCCTGTCCAGACAACTCCTGCCCTTCCACACCTAATCTGTTTGCCCCCCCTCTCATATCCAGACCCAAATGCTTGCCTCCCTTTCCCTCAGAAAGATCTGGTGGTCCACATCCAGACAAAACCTGTGCTCTCCAGACTGGCACACCTTGTACATGGGATCCAGAGTATCCCAGCAGCTGCATGATATCACAAAGTCACTTGAGAACATGTGCATCAATGGCTGCCCTGGCATTACATCTGGAGTGCATCTCTGCCACAAGGGCAGCATCTCCAGACAGTGCAATATTGTCAATGTACATACACATATCATGAAGTTCATCTTCCAGAGTGGTCAGGACTTGTTGCACTTCCATGTCCAATCTTCGGATTTCTTCTCTTGCACACTTCAGGAGAAGAAACTTCATGACCACTTCTCAATATTGGGGGAGCATCCATCACCTGGAAACATTGTCCGGAGCCATCCCATGCCATAAGATTGTGAATTCTCCAAGGAAAGCATGATCCAGAATGGCAGACATTGTGAGTTGTGGTTGGGAAGGCGAGACAGAAGATGCCAGATGATTGTAGTCTGCTAGAGCATTCTGGATGGCCAAGCTCCTCAATTGCAGTGCTTTCATGATTGAAGTGCACATTTTGTAATCTGGTAAAGATCAGATTGATTAGCTAGTCTGGAAATAACACTTACTGGTACCATGAGCATTCATTTTTTCAATTTTGAAGAGCCTTTGTATGACAAGAGTCTCCAGACAATCCAGAGCCCACTGGAATTCTTGACTTTCTGCTGCCTGAGAATAATGCAGCCAACATGGATGTTCCAGAATCCATCAATCAGTATTCAGTGCAGTCTCCAGATTGGTCACTAACCCCTCCAGATCCAGCACTTTGCAAAGTTTCCGAAAGTGTTGGTGTTCATTTGCTCTGCCCTCACTCTGGATACTGGCTTGACTCCATTGGTCTGGAGTCAAAACAATGAACATTTTGGCTTGACTTGCTGCAAGCTCCTCTCTGCCATGTCTCATTATCATCATGAGATCTCTGGAAATGAATCTTCATACTGTGCAGTGTCCAGCAACTGAAGTACTTCTAGATACTCAAACACCTTCTTGTTGCTGGGTGGTTCCCTCTGGAGATTGTTAAAAAGGTTTCACTCATCCTGGCAAAACTGCTCCAGATCATCTGAGGTAAGATGGTGAGTCTTGAGGAAGGACAATATGGCTGGTCCTTCTGTCTGGAGGATTTTCACTGCCTGTTGGTAGTTCTGGTACAGATATTCACCTGTATATCAAGTCAGCAGTACCACACATTCTGGTCCAGAAATTACTCACCCAGGGCAGCATGGTGATCCAAATCCCATGTCTGGTAAAACCAATCTAGAGTCATATGATGATGAAATGCAGATCCATGCCGGAATAGGTGGGCACAGCAATTCTCTTGACTGAACACCCACTCACAGGTCTCAAAATCTTTGAGACCAGCAATAGTCAGTACTTGTGGGTGGAAATGAATCTGGCACCAGTGGTTATGGGCATATCCATGGAATGCCCCTACAAAAAACCTAAGTCCAGATGCAGCAGCTTTGTTGCCAATGCTGCTCTGGAAAACAGTGATCAAGTTTGTGCAGCCAATATCATAACCAAATCCAATGTCTTGACTGCAAGCATCAAGTAGCTGGGCCAGAGAGGCAATTGAGTATTTGGCTCTGGAAAGAGTATTAATTTGATTGGGCTGTCATCAGGAGTAAGACTTACAGTTCTCCACTCCGGACTTATCAACAGAGTAACAGATAAAGGCATGCTGGCAAACAGTCAGGAAATGACCAGTCTTGGCGAGGGCTTGCTGGAAAATTTGTCCAGATTTGTGTGCTTGCAAAGATTTCCATTTCTCTGTGCAGGCTCCTAATGTTTTATCTAGACCAATGTGTGCTCCTTCCTCAGGATGAAGGCCATCAGTGGGATCACCTCTTGATGGGTCTTTCCCCTGTGTTGAGAGTCTCCCCAGTGTCAGACATCATTCTTGAAATAGTCCACTTCTTCTATCAGGAGTATGTAGTCACTATTATAAACTCGAAGATCTTGATGGCCAGCATAAGCAAACCTCTTGCTGGAATTGTTGCTGTCACTGCAGAGGAGTTGGGAGAGAGGGAGACTGGGCTCATCTTAAAGCTTGACTCAGAGCTCATGAGATTTCATTTGTTCTCTCAATGTCAAGAGCATACCTTGTATGTACAAGCTGGACAGGTGTGCTTTACATGCCAATCCATAGAATCTTGACCAAAGACTTTTGACACCCTTTTCTTGAGAGCCATGAGGAGGAGGGCATATGCATCATATGCATCTGCAAATCTCCTCTGGAGAGAAGGGTCATATGGTGTCTGGTTCTATTGTCAGGACCAATCCACTGTTGACTTAAATGGGAAGACAACCTTACCCCATGAAGATCACAGAGCACATGTGACCATGCCTCCAGAGACATGTATCCACATAACCACACTCTATGGTAAACCTCCAAGATCTGGATGTTGACTGCCATTCATGGGACCTCTGGGCTGCATGCAAGAAAACCATGCCTCAAGAGAACACAGACAGGGCTTGTGTGCTGATCAAGAGCTCCAAAACTTGTCTCTCCAGACCATTCCAGGTGACAATTTGCAGTTCAAACATTCACCTTGAATCCAGAGGGTTATGTTCAGCAAGAAATTCCTGTCCTTGCATCCGCCAGTTCAGGAGATTGTCCATGAGGTCATCCATCAAAGACCATGCCATGGCCTGTTGGAGGATTTGTCTTGCATATGACCCTTCTCCAGAGCAATATGATTGTCTCCTGGGTCCCAAGTTAGTACACAAATGGCTCTGATCCAGCACAGATGGAAGTGGCATATGTGACCTCCACCCACTCCTGATACAATGTCTCCTCTTGCTCTTCTTCCTCTCCCATCTCAACATCTTCCCATTGGCCTTCTCCAGAATCCTCTACATATGTTGTTTCAAGCTGATCTTGAACAAACCAAATCACTGCTGCTTCCTCTGGATCTGTTGCAAGGTGTTCCTCTTCCTGAGCTTGTATCTGTATAGACCTCCAGTCCAGAGCTGCTATGGAGTATACATCCCGCCTTCTGTGTCCAATTCGAATGAGGGGAGCATCCAGAATGGGTTGTTGCAGTAGCTCCTTGAGGCTGAGTGCATGCTGTCCATGCTGGCTTTTGAGGTGTGACTGGGCCACACTGATCTGGATGGGTGCTGCCATCTGTCTTCTTCCTGAACCTCATTGGATGGGTCTGGATATGAGATTGACCCCCCATCAAGTGACTCTGGTTGCTGGTCTCAGTCATGAACTTTGCCCAGGCCCAGAAGAGAGGAGCTCATCAAGATTGTGAGGGGGACAACTGGAGAATGCTCCAGATGTAGATGCCATTTGTCAGGAGAGGGATGTGTGGTTACCAGGTATGACCTGATCATCACCTTTGTTTTTCTTGGCAGGGTCTATTATTGGGTCAGGATCAAAGAAGTCAATTAACCAGCTACTTTAGCTGGATTTACTCTGGATGGCACAACTCTGGCAGGATCCTCAAATAAGAGCCTCTGGCACATGTCGTCCTGACCACATATTACTAGTAGAGTCTAGGGACAGGAGAAAGCAGTGCCCAGTCCAGTCCACTAAATGCTGACATAATTCTATTCAATAGTCAATGTGGGGTCATGGCATTGAGCGGGAGGAAGCACACGCGAGATTCATCATGCACCTGAAACGGCATGCCAGTCAGTCAGATGATATGCCGACCTCTTCCAACACCATGACATGACCGGTCACCATCCCTGCAACGCCAAAACTGTCAAACTCTGCACCCAATTGCATGGCGAAATGGTGGCTGCGTGGGACCGGACTGGACCGGTCCTTCGCGGTTCAGGACTGAACCGGATTTTCCAAAAGTGTTGGTCCTGGTCCAGTCCTCGGACGGTCCAGTCCTGGACTGGATCGGCAGGACCGCGGTCCTCAAAGTCCGGTCTAGGACCGATGCCATCCCTATCATAAATTGCAGCCAAAATTCGAGTTTGTGACGATACTGCCGGATGCAAACTTTGGCCCAATCTTGGTGAGTGTTCAGCCCAGAAGTTTGTTACATGCTTTAAGGCTCTGATCAGTGCGGTGACCCTCACTCAACTGGCTCTTGGGTTGTCAATCTCATGAAAGGCGAGGACAAGGATGCGAAGGTGGTCCCGAACCGTATGTTCCTCTCTCTCAATCCCAAATCCCCGCTTCCCTACTAACGATTGCTAGAATGGTACATCGACATACGGGACGATGCCCGTCTGCACATCTTCGGCCTATCCAAGCCCGAGCTGGCCGACCAGAGGATCTGGGCCGCCGCCGGTCCGTTTGGGTGGAACGACCTCATCCGCATCCTTAAGAAACACTATCCGGACGCCAACATTCCGGACGAAAACCCGAAGTGGGTCACGAGCCCTCTGAAGGTCGATTCGGAGGTTGGGAGGAAGTTGCTGGGAGGGTGGACGAGCTTGGAGCAGTGTGTGGTCGATACGGCGAAGAGTGTTGGTTATTTGGCCATCAGTGAATGAAGAAACACATTTTCCTGTATACTTTGAAGGACATGCATGAAAGGACCATCCCAAAAGTCCAATCAAGAAGTCTTAGAGGAGTCTCGCCTGAGAGTGGTCAAGGATTTCAGTTATTGCTTTATACTAATTTGGATCGTAAAGTCCTCACTATGGATATCTATCGGTTGTGTGGCGCAATCGGTTAGCGCGTCGAGCTAATAACAGCTGTTCGGCCACAAGCAAGTGTCGTCCAATACTAATGTTACTCGAAGGTTGCCGGTTCAATCCCGGTCATAACCATCATATTTTTGGTGTTATGAAATCTTTCATTTTGATCATCCTTCGAAGCTGTTGCTGCACTATTTCACTCGAAATGGTGACCGCGTAGAAGCGCCTTGACTCTAGTTATACGTTCTCCCATTCATATCACCTGAACAGCAAGAGTCGTGCGCGACTTACACGATCGGCTTGACTTCCTTCCGGCTTTCTTCTACATTCAAACTGCAATAGTGGGGCAATCCGAGGAGGCGGAAAATATGAATTCGTATATCTTAATTATAACTGTTACAGCGATAACCTGCGTATTCAGTCCGAGAGCTCATCCGTCTCCCATTCCTCCGCCGTCGTCTCCTCTTCTCCTACAGTCTCTTCCCGCGCACCAGTGGGCCTCCGACTACTGCTAGGAAAGCCATGCGGGATATACGCATTCGGAAAAGGCGGGCGCTGGCGTAATATCGGCAAGTCGAGTGATTGTTCTGCATACCGCCGGCCGATCCACCATACGAGGTTGAGGAGGTACAGCATCATCAATAGGATCTCGATTCTGAACTTTGCCTGGTAGGTCTCAGTAGCAGTGCGGGAGAGTGCAAGAGGGGCGTACGTCGAGGCTTAGGTCGGGAGTACCGACTGTCTGAGGAGGATGTAAGTTGAGGCCTGCTTTGAAGAGACGGAGCGTACCGCGGCGTTGCTGGCAATATCAGCGTCATCACTGTCCTTTTCTTTCTCCCTACCTCCTTCACCAGCGCCTTCACCGCAACCCTCCATATCATGGTCCTCACCGGCTTTGAGAACAGATTCCGCGCCCTGTACTCTCCTCAGCGTAGTAAGGAATGAAGCGCCGTACGTACCTCCTGCTGCGGGGGGGACGCCCTGCTTATAGGCTCTGACGATTCCCCTTTGCCCGTGGTGTCCGACATGCCACTCGTATTGGTCGAGAAGTAAAAACCTGACTGTTTCGATAGGCAGAAGCAGCACAGAAGAGCAGAAGAGCAGTTGCAAGGTTTCGTGCAAAAACGCGCATCCGTTCATCAGGCGTATTTCGTCACAGGATATAAGGGGTAAACCAAGTTCTGAAGAGGGGAAATTCCATTCTGTCGGCGCAAGCGAAATACGGAAGTTGAAGAATGTTACCGTCGATGTTCAGGATTTGCAACATGCGTGCTCATGTCGCTTCCTGTACCTGCAATGCTTGTCCGTATATGGGAATTTATCTCACGGTCTGCACCTTCCAAAATGCCGCCATACTTATTCGACCTTCGGTCTTTTCAGTCGTCGTCCCCATCCCAATCTCATCACCCGGGTCACTCGGCATTGGGATCAAAGTGCGCACCCGAGAGTTTCACACTCGTCGATCGAAGGTTGGAATGGGATTAAAATCGAGTTTATAGAGGCTTGAGAGGGGGGAGGGGGGACTAATGAGATGCGGAGGGAGACAGAAGCGGGGGGCCGAAAGCTCCAGGAGAAGGAGCAATCCAGAGGATCACAGTAGGACAATGTGCCATGATAGATAAGGTGGAGTAAGACCCATAGGCAACAGAGCACTCGACCTAGTGATGTAAGCGAGCAACCCCCAAAGAAACAGCTGCTACGATAGCTAGAGCATGTCCAGATCAATATCGATCCTTGCCAGCACGGCATAACACATACAAGAGCATCGATCCGCCTTCTGCCTCGAGAGATATCGTTGTCGTTGTCTGGAGTGTTCCTTCTTCAGTTGGAGGTTGTTCGTCGCTCATGCTACGGATCCGCAGCGCTCGAGGACGATCAGCACTCCGCACTCCGCAGGTAGACGCGCTCCACTGAATCCGCAATCCGTACACAAGAGGTGCACAACAGCTGAAAAGAGCTCCTTCTGACGTGGCAACAAATAGTACTTTGGATGATATAGTATCGACCAGAGAATGCCGTCGAGTGGATATCTTGCTGTATCTGGCAGGAATCCATGACAATGCTGATCTCTGACCAATACCATTCCAGGATCATTTTCTCGCAGTTGCGATTCCTAGTCCTGATTAGTTACTTAGTTCAGCTACAGAATATCCGCAGTAATTCTTGCCACATCGTTACAGTTGTAGTCTCCACCTCTCTCGCGGGTGGTTCCCTCCGCGTCCACCTCCCCAACCCATCAAGTGGCAGTGCCACATGACCGCACTTCCCTTTTAGGAAGATCATCCGCAAAACTGCGCTTATTCATCCGGATATGTCCTCCGTGCGGGGAAGGGTTATAAGCCCTCATTCTGTGTGGGGTCGGTCCTTCATCCCCCCGCACACGTCGAGCCCTGCTATCATCCAGGGCCATCAGCCAGCAACCTAATCTCCAATCTTCAATCTCCAGCAATATCAATCACCAATGTCACTCCCTTTCGCACTAGCAAAGGCGCTCCTAGGCGGTACGTCCCTCCACTCACCACAAGTGTCGATTGATTGACTGACAAACGATACAGGAGCAAGCGGGTTCATCGCCCTCCGTGCAGTCTCGAACCAGCTCGCACGAGAGACTGTACAGCGTAGTGCGCAGCATGTACAGCGTGGAGCGACGCACGCTACTGAGCGTGTGCATCCGCTCAATTTGGCGAGGGACGAGAACGAGCTTATGATCATGAGCGATATGGTCGGGTGGAGGACGTGAACCTCTGTGCGTGAGTGGGGGTCGGGGTTGGGGTTCGAGAGCATTTGGAAGCTCTGGACGAGGATGAGAGGGTCGAGAACGGACTGACTCGCAAGGGGACAGTTTGGCATCATCATAGGCCGGGCCTTGGAGCAAGAACATCATTGTACGCATCTCATTGGGTGTCTGTAATCTGTCAATAACCATGTACACTACGAATACCAACAATTGTATCATCTCTGCTCACCTGCCTTGCCACATCAGTGAGAGCACTAGGGGATGATTCCCTCCTTTCTGAGTCGCTCTACCTCCTCCTCCCAGTTCCACCGCGGCTCATACCCTAGCACCCTTCTGGCTTTCTCGATACTCAGCAGCGTCTGGTTCTCTCCTCTCCCCGCTACCGGTTCATACGGTACACCCGGGTAGAGCGTGCGCACGAGCTCGGAAGAAGGGGTGCACATGCATGTCGTTGAGGAGGTGATTAGGAAGATGTGATGACCTTTGAGAGAGGAGAGGGCGAGGCGGATCGCTTGTGCTCCACTGCGTCTATCAGCAACCCACATACAAGAAGGGAAGGGAGGAGACGTACTCTCTTGCGTCGACGTGACTCCAGCAACTAATGAGCGTCAGTATTAATACTGCAATCGAAGTAGGAACTCGTACTTCCCCTCTGGGAACGCCCTTGGATCCCCCTGCCAGCTAGGGAATTCCGCATACTCCTCCGGTGCACATATCTACCCCAGAGTACATCAGCCCATATCTGCGGCACCCACTTCTCACATACCAGGGAGAACCTCAAACTGCACACGCTGAGGAGCGGGTCCCACCGCGCGTACTGTTCTGCCATCACCTCCCCCACCAGCTTCCCGAGCGAATACGCGCTCTCCGGTCTCCTCTCGCTCTCTTCCGTGAACGGCAAGCTCTCCGGCGGATGAGGATCGAGTGGAAGACCGAGGAGCGTCTCGCTCGACGCTAGCACTAATTTCTTGATCCCTGCTTGGCGTGTCGCTTCGAGGACATGATATGTCGAGAGGGTGTTGTTCTTGAACTGGTGAGAGGAGGCGGCCTGCCCGATCACAGGAAGGGCGGCAAGGTGCACGACAGCGTCGAGTCCTTTATATTGCTTTTCGGCAGATATGAATGAGGAGTTCTTCGAGGAAATGAGATAACACACCGAATCTACCTCTCGGAACGTCTCTGCCACCTGCCCAAAATCCGACATCTCCAGCTGGACGTACTTCACCCCTTCTACCCGCTCCCCCTCCTGTGGTAGGCGACGGTCGAGCACTACGACCTCCCAGCCGTGTTGGAGAAGCTCGAGCGTTGTTGGCTGGCGGAGCTTGCCTAGGCTGCCGGTGATCGCTACCCGTGGTTTGGACCGAGGGAGGGGTGGCTCGCCTAGAGCGTGCAGGGCGGTGAAAGAGGCTGCCATGGCTCGGTATTTCGTAGATGAGCAAGAGAGATATGGATGGATGCTGCTCTATGGAGTAGGGTTATCTGCGCTGTGTGCTGGCAGGAGAGCATGAGGTCACACGAGGGCGCTTGACATTGAGAAGAACTGTGTCGAATGGACTTTCATCGGTATGATGAGAATGCGAGTTGAGCATGCAACTGCTACCTCCATTCAGGTATTATCCTAGAAGCGGCAATGTAGCTTGACAACGTTGTTCGTATTAATCAAGCAAGCCGTGAATTCGATGTTGGTGGTTTGTAAGACTGTTGCAATATGGGGAAAAGTTCAGGGACTTTGAATCGCGTCATTATGCCTTCGACTCACCTGACTCGCTTGCACAAACATCAATGCAATGTCCCATTACCAATAAGCCCTCCTTTCAAACTGCCACCAACAATGCCAGTCGCCGTAGAACAGCCTTTCAGCGAGATCCCGACTCTCGACTGGTCCCTCATCAGCTCCCAAAGCCCGGCTGACCTCGAACGATTCCTAGCCGACCTCCGGCACGCCCTCGTGAACGTGGGATTCATGTACCTCTCTCATTCGCCTGTCCCCCAGCCCTTGGTGGACGAGCTCATAGACTATATCCCCCAGCTGTTCGCCCTCCCACTAGAAGAGAAGAAAAAGATAAGCATGCTCAACTCGCCGCATTTCCTCGGATACAGCGTGCAGGGCGCAGAGTTCACCAAAGGGGCGAGGGATAATCGCGAGCAGTTCGATTTCGCTACGGCGTACGTCTGCCCGTGGAAGGAGGGCGACCCGGACTGGCAGAGACTGTGGGGTGCGCCTCAAGTGCGTTCTTGTGTCTCCCTTCCCGAACCTGCGCTGATCATCCCCAGTACCCGCCCGACTCGGTCCTCCCAGGATTTCGCAAGACAGTGCTGTCCTACCTCTCGCACCTGCAGAAACTCAGCATGGACTTCATCCGCCTTATGGAACTTGCGCTGCTTATCCCTCCCGGCCAGCTTACCCAGTTTTACGACACAGACGAGCACATGCAGCATCGATCCAAAGTCGTCAAGTACCCTTCGGCGGAGTTCTTGAGGTCTGAGGATGGGGATCAGGGCGTGGGGCCGCACTATGATGCTGGGTTTTTTACTTTTGTGCGTGTGCTCACATGCATTCGTTGTCCTCGCTGACCCTGTGCAGTTACTGCAAGCCTCTCCTCAGCCCGGGTTGCAAGTCCAGAATCGCGCTGGGCAGTGGATCCCCGCTCCGCCCGTGCCAGGGACGTTCGTGGTCAATATTGGCAAAGCGCTCGAGACTGTCACGCAGAAAGTGGCGATCGCGACCACGCACAGGGTTGTGAGTCCGGCCAAGGGGGAGGGGGCGAGATATAGCGTGCCGTTCTTTCAGAGTATCGCGCTAAGCGCTCGGGTCGGAGGGGCGAAGATACAAAGTATGTCTGTGGGCTGCGAGTCGGAGGAAAACCTGACGGCGCGCAGTACCAAAGGAGATATTGGACCTCAAGAGAGCAAGAGGAGATGAGGTCGTTACAGACTCTGTGAACTTCTCGGAGTACGAACGGGAGGTGTCGGGTCATGTCCAGCTCATCGGGCGTATAAAGTGCGTCTGTGTTGCGAGCTCATTGTGGGGATGCTGACTGTGTGCCTAGGAGCCATCCAGATGTCGGCCAGAAGTGGTACCCGCACATGTACGCGGAGATCTTCCCACACGGGGCGCCGGCTTTCGGGAGTGTGTACTGAGGGCTCGAGCCTCTGCGGGGATCTAGAAAGAGGTAGTTCCTAATAAGATGAAATAAAGCACAAGTGTACCAATACAGCATCCCCTCTTTCTTTCTCGTTATGCTACTGCATCCCACAGACCGGTCAGACCCGCTCAGGACTCGTCCGTCGCTGCGACGTGTTCGTATGTCCCTCGTCGGTTCGCAGTCATTGGTATGATTCCCGATTCTCTCACATTGTTCATACTCGGCAACCTCAATGCCTGCAAACCAATATCAGTCCCAAAAATCACCTCAGAGAGGGGAGACACACCTCCCACCACTTGCGCGACGCTTCCCATGCGTCGGCAGGATCTATACCGACTTCCATCATCTTCCCTCTTGCGGCTGCGCCAATGAGCAGACCAACAATGATGAGGATGAAGAGTGTGACAGTGAGCTGATCTCTTGGGGAGTCTCTTTCTGTTCATTCCCCAACAGGTCGCGAAACGCCCCGCATATATGAGCTGCAGATTACCCATTATAGAGAAAGACGCACGAAAACACCGAACATCGACATCCCCCTCCTTGCCAGTTGCCGTATCAGGATTCGCATCCCCCAGCATCGCCTCTCTACAGATAGAGAGCTTCTGGTCCAAACACCACTGTTTTGTACAACTCAGGCAGGGCTTGGTCGGGTCCTCGGGGAGGAGAAGTGGGAGGATGGTATAGTTGTTGAAGCATATGCATTTGCAGAAGTGGATCGGTTGCCAGTTACCTTGGAAGATGGAGGCGTTGGCCTAGAGCTATTTAGGCTGCGATTTCTATATCTGAAATAATAGACGCACTAGTGGTAGTAAAAGAGATAGTTGAAGTAGTAGTATTGGAAGTATACTTTGTAGCTTCATGATAGTCAAGAGTCAAGATTGTAATGAAACTGTTCAATTCTGTGGACCCTTTCAGTCACCGCCAACAACGCGTCCTCGTCGCCTTCATTCGTGCCCACCGCGTGCTGCTTGATACCCCCATCTTGAGATACTCTTCATCGTCTTCCAAGAGCAAGAGATGGCGACAGAGTTCGAGGACGTGCTCACAAACCAGCCTGTGGTCATCGACAATGTACGTCTACTCTATTGGATGGTGGAATGCGACACGTGCTTACAGGCATGCAGGGCTCAGGCACTATAAAAGCCGGATTTGCAGGGGACGATCATCCAAAATGTTATTTTCCCTCCTTGTATGTCCCATATATACCGATGCAGAGTAATGCTGAAAGAGATGTACAGCGTTGGCCGACCAAAATATACACGAGTCCTCGCTGGTGCTATAGAGGGCGACACGTTCATCGGGCGCAAAGCGCAAGAAGTGCGTGGGCTGCTCAAGATCGCTTACCCGATGGAGCACGGGATCGTACAGAACTGGGAGGACATGGAGAAGATCTGGAGTCATGTGTACTCTGAAGAGCTGAGTACGCTGAGTGAGGAGGTATGCTGGTGACAACTTGGTATATACGCGCGATACTGATATTGTTGTCATTTAGCATCCCGTGCTGCTCACAGAAGCACCTCTAAATCCGAGAAGGAATCGGGAGATCGCTGCACAGATCTTCTTCGAGACGTTCAACGTGCCCGCTTTCTTCACCTCCGTGCAAGCCGTGCTCGCGCTCTACGCGTCTGGGCGCACGACAGGGATCGTACTCGACAGCGGGGATGGAGTGACGCATGTCGTTCCTGTATTCGAGGGATTTAGCATGCCTCACGCTATCCAGCGCGTGGATATCGCAGGGAGGGACGTGACGGAGTACCTGCAGGTGCTGCTCCGGAAAAGTGGACACTACCTGCACACGACGGCGGAGGTAGAGGTCGTCAGACAGATCAAGGAGAGGTGCTGTTATGTCGCGCTGAACCCGGCAAAGGAGGAGAAAGAACAGCAGGGGAAACAGGAGGAATTCAAGCTTCCGGATGGAAATGCGATCATGGTATAGATGTTTCGCCTTCGGAGAGCAGAGCATTTACTTACGCACTTTGTACGTCAGCTGGGCAGCGAGCGTTTCCGAGCACCGGAGATCTTGTTCAACCCTGAGCTCATCGGGCAAGAATACGACGGTGTCCATCAAGTAGTGGTCAACAGTATCCAACGAGTCGATCTCGATCTGCGCAAGGCGCTGTACAGCAACATCGTCCTCTCCGGCGGGTCTACACTTTGCCGCGGGTTTGGCGACAGGTTGCTGAACGAAGTGCGAAAGAATACGATCAAGGATATGAAGATCAAGATCTTTGCTCCGCCCGAGAGGAAGTACAGCACCTGGATCGGGGGGAGTATCTTAGCCGGGCTGAATACCTTCAGGAAGGTGAGCAGCGTCTGTATTTACTCTCCGTGTCGCACCACGTTGGTCGGTACGGGTCGTGCTGCTTATGCCACCCCCACCTCTGCCCAAAGGTCCACGTCGATCTATGCTTGCTGACTGACACTTTCCCAGATGTGGGTTAGCGCCGAGGAATACCGCGAGGATCCAGAGCTTATCCATTCGAAAGCCGGCGGGCTATAGCCGCGGGCACCAGGTCTCCGCACGCACACACTGGCGGGACCATTGGGACGGCGCTTTATCTCTCGCGGTATGTTGGTGTGGTTGGGAAGGGAAAGCTGTCGGCGATCGGCGGCGGCGAGACCTTCCCGGGGCGGGGTGTATACATGAGAAAGGGCGGGGGAGCGCCATGAGGCGGGATCGGGCCTATCGGGCAGTTACCATTGTCCTCCACACAGACCGGGACACTCAGCAAGGTACAAGGGCCATTGTGGGTCGAACACATACATACCTTATTTGCAGCATTGTAATTTTTGTAATGGCTCATTCACTGTTTTGTGCTCGTTACTGGCACCGGAGGACGGTCAGGGTCGGCCTGGGATTGGGTGTTGCTGTTGATGTGCGTCGGGATCGACTCGCGAGATTGGTTATACAGTGCGTGTATCCATTGTTCACTCTCCGAGGAGAGGTCATGTACAGTAGTGGTGGTGGTGAGGCGATGCATTGTTAACTGTTCAATGATATTATCCTCGTTTCGATCTCAATACGTTTCATCTCCTTGACCAACGTGCCGAGACGAAGCTGTGCCGTTCATCCGTAAAATCGAACACCCTTTCTTTCGAGCGAGTCGAAACGCGGTCAGCGAGCACAGGAAGGGTTTGCAACGTGCACGTCGAGAGGATGTACAATGAGCACAGACAATGGCCAAAAGTGGGCAACAGTCAGCTTGGCCAATTCAGATATGCCGTGCGCCGTAACGCGTTTCGATCGTGATCCGTTTTCTGTTTCGTTTTCCTTGCGCTTTTGTGCTTTTTTACGGGTGGTAACGCGAAGCGTAGACGTCGTGCGCACTTTTTATTGTAGTCTTTGGGGAAGAGAGGAAGCACCAGGTTCTGTGGCAGCAATCAAGATAGTAAAATATGAGTGAATAGGTGATGAAAAAGCTGGAGAAAAAGAGCGGCTTCTGCATGTAAAGTGGGCGCTTCCGTGAGACGACGAGCGGCGCTTCCTCCGTTTCGGCCGGTTGAATCATCTGGACCCTGTTGGCTTCTTGTGGATGAAACTCAAACGATGACCCGTGGGCATGAGCATTCCTCCGCTCACCGTCGATGGCACTTTACTCATCGAAATTAGCCCTGGATGCACTTTAATCACGGACATTCTAGTAGAGAGGAGCTCTGATTGGAAGAGATGGAAACTGGAATGCACATGGGCCATAACGTCCCTGCCGAATTCGGAAAGAGGTAATCAACATGAACCTTGTATGAGGCGCGGCAAGTAATACGTCCTGGTCTTTATCACTCTTCCCATCTTCAAATCACGGGAAAGGGAGCATGCCGTCAAAGTCAAAAGAATTGGTCGCTCTGGCACTGCCTGGTCGAAAGCGGAGAGCGAAGCACCCGTGCATACGTTATCTGACGCACATCTCAATGAACTTTCTTTCCTCTGGGCCGGGCATTCCTACATAAAAGGCTGCAAGGATCGACGTGTATGCTGCAAACCCCCCTCTGGTGCAGCACAGGCTGAGATGGACGCACTCCCTTCCCTCCCCCTCATGCAGGCTATCCCCGCCCTGCTTGGCCTCCCCCTCCTTCCCCTCTCCTTCACCTTCCTTGGGCTTGCCCTTCTCTACCCACGGACAGCTCTCACTACTGAGCAGCGGTTCTCTATCCTCCTCCCAGCAGAGGAGAAGGAGAGGGTTACCGTACCTCCTTCGGGAATCAGGCCGGGTAGCCACACGAGCAGGCACACAACCGTGCCCTCAACCATCGGGACAGGGTTCGGCAGTGCCGGGCTGGCAATCGTCCTCCCCGCTGTGACCGCCGCCCTCGCCTTCGGTGCAGGGGCTGTGTGTCAGCTTGCTGTTATCGCCAGGCAAAAGGAGGGGGGCAATGGATTGGTCCGCTCTGCGGGCCTCCTGAACACCCTGGGAGTCTTCTTCGGTAAGTCTCCGTTCAAGCGCAGGAAAAACACAGCTCACGTACTCGCAGCCGGTCTCGCTCCGATCGTCCTTCTCACCCGGGGCTCACTGAACCACGTCTTCCCCACTTGTGCGACTCTCCAGCCTCTGCAGCGCGCCTCCCTTCATTTGCGCACTGTTGAGCCCTACACGAGGCAGAAGCGCTCCTCCTACCGCATTGGTCTTTTGACCATCACGCTCTTCGTCGCCTGCCTCTACACACTCCTCACCACCGTCCTCGCGCCCACCCTGCCCATCCCCACATCCGCACTCGCCCTCGGCCCGGGGATCGAGTCCGTCGTACTGCTCTTCCCCCTCCCTTCGATCCTACACCTCTCTCCACACCGGCCGGTGCTCGTCCTCCTCCTGCTCGCCCATTTCTTTGGGCTCGTCTCCCGCGCTTCCCCCCTCGCGCTCACCTTTGAGCCGTCAGGCACGATGCTCGCTGCAGCCCTCCAGATCGCCGGCTCCGCATGTACGCTCCTTTGGGCTTCCCTACTTCTCCTATGCACAAGCGTGCTCGCCGCCACCCCCCAGCGCCCGGCCGGACCCGTCCCCGGTCTCTACCCAACAGCAGGAACCCACCTCGCTCACCTCCAGGCCTCGCTCGACCGCGCCGCAACCCCACTGGGCATCCCCGTCCCTCTCCGCCCTTCCTCCCCCAGGCCCAGCACACGCGCGAGCGTGATCGACATCTCCGCCCAGTCCCGCGCGTCATTTGAGACGCTCTCCTCCCAAGGACCGAAGGACGCCGACCTTCCCGGATACACATCTGACCCCGCGCCGGCAGAGCTAAACGACCCCACCGCATTGCTGACCGCTGCTCTCCTACGCACCCTGGAGGCAACTCCAAGCCAAGCGAGTGCATATGAGAGCGTCCGCTCCACACTCCCGCAAGATTTCACCCTCACGCTCCAAGGCTCTCCCCTCCAGTACCGGACATCTTTCCTCCCCAGCCTCTCCTCCTCCCAACAGCAGACCCCCTCCCGCCCTCGTACAGCCGGCAGCGCGGTCCAAAGCCTGAGACGCACTATCTCCCGACTGGTAGGCACCAGCCCGTCTAGGCCACACACTGCTCCCCACCCTACCGCATCAGCAGACCCGGACTGCTCCAGCGTGCCAAACTCGCGGCTTACCCCTCCGCAGACATTTGGGTTCTCTGCTCCTGCTACGCTGGAGGCGGGGGAAGGGAACTGGCTGGAAGAGCTGGACGCTAGCCCGACGGCAAGACTTGGCCGCCGGGAGGAGAAGAAAGCTGGCGTGAGGGTCGAGGTGGAGACCGAGACTGAGAGCGAGGAGTGAACTTTTGTTCCTCTCTACACTAGGCTTAAACACGTGGAATCGTATTGATGATCTACGCCCTGGATTGGCACTACACTACTCGTTTCCTTATTACAGTAGAGGATCAGTCTTTGTACGCGCTTCTATGGAAAGGTGGAGTGGCGGGGGCATTTGTAGCCTTGGATTTTTCGTATTTTATTTATGTTTGGGAGGTTATCGTAAGTGTATGAATAGTAAATTAATTCGAATTTGTGAATGAAACTCGTGATCAAAAGGCCTATCCGTGAATGATCCCAGCACAGGCAGTGCCAAGCTCTAACCTGTCAGGGACGCGACCTAACACCGCAGCAACACCTACGTCTCTCATGCCCTAACTCTACACTCTCCCACCACCTCAGCCATGGGCTCCCTATGCTCAAGACCTCACATGCCCGGCGAAGGGCAAACACTCGGCTCTGGCCCCGCACCCCCTCAACGTACGCAACCCGCTGGCCCGGGCTCGCGTCCCGCTCCTCAACAACAATCGTCTCCGGGGAGGACACTGGGGAGTACGACACATCAGCCGGCGGGGACGCCGGGGATGAGCGTCCCTTCGAGGGAAGCGGCAGCTCAGGCTGCGGAGGCGAGGGCTAAGGCAGTGAGTCATGTTCTGGCTGATGTCGGGAGGCGGGCTGATATTAGTGTGCAGGCGAATACGAGAGGAGTGAACGTGAGCAACCCTAAGGCTGGCAAGTTGAGTGCGAACCTGGATAGGCAGAAGAAGGATGGTAGGATGGCGGAGGAACAGCAGCCGGAGAGGATCATCGTGCGTCTCTTTTATCATGAATATGGACGTAACTGATGGGTGGCTAGTATGACTAAACATGGGGTGCGAGTGTATGGAACCTGTTGTACAACACTGGAATGGAGAATTATACCAACGTTTTGGAATATCTTGCCTCTGAAAGATCTTAGGGGACTTGGTTTCTGAATTTCATGTTCTGGTCTGAATGTGAATGGCCGGACTCCGATTGACTCTGGGGGCAGCGGTCCAATTCGGGGAGCTGCGCTGTTGCGTGGGGATCACGGCTAACCCCTAACTGGCCAGCGCGCAGGACTGGCACAGTTCCCCGGGCACTGCCAAACAGCGATCAATGATGTTTGGTAAGCCCTTCAGCCCATAAGCCCCGGTGTCATGCTGATTACCGGGTAGGACAACGTACAGGAGGAAATCAGGCACGGCCGAGAACAAGCCCCGACCGGTCCGTCATAAATTACAGGCATACGATGGGGGTAAGGACAGGATACGGTGGATACGCTAACTTCCACAACGGTTTCGACGACGTCTTGTTAAGGAACGGATTTCGGCTGCCACTCTACTGGGTGAGGCAGAGCGGGATGATCGACGACTTGAAGCTCTTGGCAACTTTGGCAGGGGCACTATGTTATCAGCAATCAGTACTTGGTTACCAGCTGGAGGCAGAGAGAGGCCTGCGCACGTGAAGTTGCTCTCGGCGGCGGCAAGCTGGGGAACTTGTAAGTGTGGGAGCTGTGCGCTTTGGAGGAGTGAACTTACAGTAGCAGGGGAGATTGTGAAGCTGTCCATTTGGAATGTTTGGGTTTGGCTGAAGAGGCGGGTAGAGGCTATTGGGCTGAGTCGGGCGAGTTGTTTTCTGCCCTCCTTGCGATGATAATAGGCGGTATTTATACCTTTGAATAGGTGCAGGTTTTGTTCATCCGGGATCACTTGCCCAGGAGCATACACGCTGTCGGAGGCCGGAGTCACGAAACCTTTTAGGACAATACTTTCCTTCACGCTAGGCAGGCCTGAAAAGCCAGGATCGTCGCATGGCAGACGTTTCAATGTCGCATCTCCGACAACATTTACACGTCCGTCGACCATTGAGCACTGCACAGACCACAGGCAGTTTCTCCGCATTTGAATTAAACCCTGAACAACACATGTTGACGACGAACTCATACCTGCCGGAATGTCGCTCGACGAGCGCCGGATGCGGTACACAGCTATCTATGTATATCCCCGCAGGGGAACAGAAGGCTAACTTGGGAAGCCGGAGACGACACCGCAGACCATTCAGGTCCGATCGGCCTTCTTCCCGAGAATATTAATATTGATCCTTCTGCGCTTACTTGTACCGCAGGTTCTTCCGGAACTCCGGTTGACAGCGCTTATCATTACGCACACGACTGCTGTCACAGATCTGTCAACTTGTTACGATGTCCGGTGCGTGGTACTTGTTGTCGTTGTCGGTCTAACACAATTGTAGCACATGTTGTTCATTCTATTTATGGCTACTTTTGCGGATTGAGGGATCGTCTGAATTGTGCCTCCAAGCGACGGTCAGAAGATCATGCGGCCTGAATCGAGAGTAACAGGCCATCTTCCCACGCTGCCTTCCGGAGCAGGGAGGTCAAGCGCAACATTCTCCAAGAAACATTTAAAAATGTGACAATTTTGTTTTCTGTTGGACTTTTGTCGCAAATTCCCTACCTGTTTCAATTCCCAAATTATTCTTTCTTCGACCGTCCGACTGGCGACTCTGTTCGAATTTATCGACTGCATGCCACCTGCGAAGTTTCGTGGTCTTTCCGACACTCTCGGGACTTTGTTCCAGAACGACTCTTTCAAGTTCGAGATGGTTGGCGTACGTTCTCAACTTGCATAAATAGCACTTGAACCAACCCCAATATCACAGCTTACGCCTGAGAACAAGCACTACAACCTCCAAATCAAGCGAGTCGATGGCGAAGACCACGTACTGGCGTTCATAATCGCGCCGCGCACTGCGTACGCAACGCCAAGCGAGTTCCGTCGCGCACTCAAGCAATCTGGACGTGAGGGCGGTCACAAAACTGAGCTGGCTAACGGAACGCTTCCTTTGTGAGTGTTTTCCTCTGTCGCATTCCGCTGTCCCGAAGGCAAACTAACCTCACGCTGTCCGACCAGGGCCATGATCGATGTCATAATCCAACCTCACGGCTTCATACCACCGTGTTCTGTTTAAACAGGTAAAACACTGGTAACATAAGGAGCCGCGTCTTGGGGCTGTGGAATTCCTGCTGTTATATGTATGTAATTTGTACTGTGCCCAAGCGGGATGTAGACGTGTAATCCATCTACCTTTTTGTTTTTGTTTTCAGCCA
The DNA here is from genome assembly GCF_000292625.1 of Dacryopinax primogenitus. Classification (NCBI taxonomy): domain Eukaryota; kingdom Fungi; phylum Basidiomycota; class Dacrymycetes; order Dacrymycetales; family Dacrymycetaceae; genus Dacryopinax; species Dacryopinax primogenitus. The sequence goes on along the minus strand of NW_024467206.1, from coordinate 1,180,523 downwards.
GCTCATACTTGAGATTTGGATAAAAATCACCTAATATTTTGGTTTGTCCTGGAATGATAGACAAACAAGGACAATAGCTGTAAATGTGCAATGAGTGTTCTGTAATACGGAAAACAATTTATTTCGGCGTATCCTCGGATTATCCAACCCTTACCTCTGCGCGCTCTGACCGCTCACCAACGTCGAGTGGTAAGCGCAAGCAATGTCTGTCCCATCACCTGCACTGCGTACTTTTACATCTCTCTCATCCTTCTCCTTGTCATCCAAAGCTCGTCTACCGAAGAACGCATTTTGTCCTACAAAAGATCTCCTTGTGTTGGTCTCTGAGCATGAAGGGACTGATCGCGTCTCGCTGTGGAAGGCGACAGGCTCAAAGGTCTGGGACTTGAGCCTAGGCAAGCAAGATCGCTTCACTGAGCTTGCATGGAGCCCGGATGGTGTGCAATACCTTAAGCATATGTAGTACACGTACTTACGCACGCGTGCAGGAAACCTCTTAATGGTCGCTCGAGAGCCTGCTCGCCTCACTTTACATTCTGTGCATGACGGTCACGAAATCACCTCTCTCGTTGTGCCATTTGATCAGACACCTGATCCCACTGGCAAAGGGAAGCGTCCAGAAAGGAGCACACCATCCAAGCTGAAGAATGTTTGGTGGCTGGAGAAGGAAGAATATGGTCAGGATGAAGGAAGTCCATTGAGACGGAGAAGCGTACCTAAAAAGGAGGATCCAGTAGTACGTGGAGTGCAACATACAGGTGTTTGTTGGACTAACTCACATGCTCAGCTCGGGTCAGCACAAAACTTGCTCCGGACTATGCCCTATCTGACCCCAGTGAAAGAGATCAAGTGAGGCAATAATTATAACGGTGTTCATGTGTGCTTATGAATCTCAGAGCCGACAGCATATTTTCTCTGAGCAAAGACAAGACAGCATCCCAAGATTCATCACTACCTCCTCATCTGCTCGCGTTCCCTTCTCTGCTCGTCGATCCACTTGACGCCAGCATACAGCCTCAACGAACCCAGGACACACCAAGTTCGCGTCTAAAGGATGACGAAGCGATTCGTAGTGGTGCAAACGACGGAAGTGTACTGGTCGTATCCGACGAGAATGGTGCTCTTCACTTCTTTCTCAACGGCACCTATCCTCTCGGATATTTCAATCTCGGGGCCGATTGTGAACCATGCAACATACACTTGATGTCGGAGTCTATGGTCATGGTCTCGTTCCGTCGAGGTCGCGGCTCAAGCGATGAAGAGCCACCTTATGTGGGGGCAGCCAGTCTCTCATTGCCGCTTCTGCCGACGCGGGCATTGCGTACTACGGCGGCAATATCCTCTCTTCTCCGAGAAATTCTCGTCATCATGCAACAGGCAGTTGACGAAATGGCGAAAGCCTGGATGGGTGCAGAAGGGCTGGAGGGTGCTAAAGACCTCGGGGTCCGATGGTATCAAACCCTCGAGAAGAAGGGGGAAGGAAAAACAAATGCAATGTTCGAACTTGTCACACTGCTCTGCACCGGTCGGCCGCGGCCTAGCATGGTAGAGTTCTTGGGGCTTTTAACGGAGAGAGCTTGGGAGAGCTGGAATTCAACGGTACAGAACGCCTTCAAACTGATGGAGCGCAATATTGCCGAGCGTATTGTTCCGGCATGTGAGCGGTGTGTTGTGTTACTGGAAGAACTCAAGGGATGGTGCACATGGTATGCTTGATAGCGCTCTCCGAGACATCCTGTTGATCTTGCCTTCGAAGGGAGGAGAGCTATGCTGACTTCGGAGTTCCGAAGGCTGAAGTCGAGGACTGCATATCGGCTGTGCTCCGAATGTTAGAGCTGAGTCACGCGCTCGCCACGCACATTCTGGAGGAAAGATGGTCCTTCGACGGTCTGATGATCTGGCTTCGTTGGGGCAAGTGCTCTTTCCAAATTATAACATATGCATGCTAAAATAGGTTCAGAAGCACAGCGCTTGTCTATCCAAGAGGGGCAAGCGCAACCCGAGCACCCAATGCATGATCCCTTGCAAGTTGCCGAATACCTGCAGACCGGGCTGTTACGCTCGGGAGTAGATGAATGGTTTATAGGTCCCGCCCCAACGACGACTCCAACCGAGCAAGCCGCATCAGCCACCAATAAGACTCTAGACTCTGCTCTTTCCGAGGCCCGCCAAGCGCTAAAGCAGCCCAGAGAACGGGTATATCGCATGCATCGGTCTCCGGTTGGCTCTGGAGCTAACGAAATGGCGGACCTCGGGGCGAAGCCGGTGACAGACGCCGACTATCCGCCTTCCAGGACGTTAGCCGAGAGGGTAGTTTTGAGCATGGATCGGAATATCGTTGCGCTTGGCAGCGAAGTCGGCCAGATGTGCCAGCACATATGTGTGAAGGCTGCAGGTGCCGCAGGGCGCACTGCGGATGTTGTGCAGCATTGGGCAACTGCTCGCGCAGACGATCTCGTCTCAGCGGAGACATACTACAAAGAATTTTGGGTAACAGGGTTGGTGAGTCTGCGTTCCCACAGAACGCAGATTGCAGTGCCTCATCACATTGATTAGGATGAAACAAGGGTACAGTATGTGGCGCTGAGAATTGTGGACGCCCATCAAGGTCCAGAGGACGGGAGTGGGTATAATCCTTCACGTGAGCCACGTGTTCCCACCCTCTGGCTCCCATTGTTGACATCCGCATATAGTGTGTGTCCTCAAGCTCGAGTACGACAGGGGGAGTGGCGCGCCGATCAGATCGAGTGCCGCATTGCTGGACATTCAGCTGTCAGAATTAGACCAAGAATCGCAAAAAGCAAGCGGCGATCCCACCATCCAGAAGGGGTGCCTGTGGGATCTACTTGATTACGAGTTCTTCGATGAGGTTAACCTCGTGCTTATCGTGAGGCGCCGTCGATGCGAGAAGGAAACTATCCCACGACAGCTCGATCCCGATCTCGATACACGTAAGTGGTCTTTCCGTTGTATTGGTGCAGTTCGTATCCCGTTGCAGAAACTCATGAGCTGCTTCTTTTTAGAACCCGTGTTGTGTTCTACTTTCTATGTTGATCTTCCCTATCACCGACTTGCGCGAGATGAAGGCGATGTCTTCTCAAAGGTGAAACAGGCGCAACAAGCTGGAGAGGTGCGAATCATTTCCTTTTGTACTTCTTACACTCTTCCGTATTCTTCTCGGCCCGAGAATTTCCCCCGCTCTCCGGGGCACTAGCCTCAGGGCGCCCGCTCCGAGTAGGCGCCAAGGTTGCTGATAGCTGTCCGTTCTAGTTACCGAGCATACCCCTTCCGTTGGCCCGATGGCGCGATCTGCGAAAGTATGCTTTCGGAAGCGGAATCGTACAGCTTTCTGTGAATGGTCGGGAATCACGACGAACAGCGTGTTTAGTTGGATCGGGGGGCGGAGGTTCGGAAGTCGAAGTTTTCGATATGTATGGACAGGATGATGAGGTGGTGCCCAAGAACGAAGGGGGGGATGACGAAGAGATGGACATTTGAGCGTATCTAACAAGTACTACGTCGTCCCTATACCGCCTACGAATGCAAAAAGGAGGGAAGAAAGGTGACGGAGCCTGGTTAAATGTGAGGACCTCGCGGGAGCACAGAAGCTGATTGCCACGCGTATCCCCGCTACTTGGAGCAGACGATGTACGATTTATCTGCTTCGCTGGACATGTTTTTTCTTGCAACTTCCTTGATGGTCCCCTGGAAGAAGGGCGGAGGACGGTCGAAGTTGTCCGACGATATTTCATCGGCAACGAAGCATCGAGATTCGACCGACTCCGAGGAATTGGTTCGCCAGCAGCCCAGAACTGACGGCCGCTCCCTTTGCATATAGGGCCTCGTGTTCAACAGTTTATCAACACACAAGCCCCACGTCGTCTGTCTCCCCTCATCGGTTTTCTCATCAAGCTTATCCTGGACCACCTTCTAGATTGCTCTCATCTTGTCTATATCTCCGCTCGAGCACTACACGCGTATCGGCATAGCCCTGATGTCCACTTACGCTCTTCCTGCAACCATCACTTTCTCACGTTCTCTGCCTTCACCACCGTCTCCTCCTACATCGTCTCCACCGTTATCCCAATCCCCAGTCTCTCCCCATTCCTCTCCTCCGTCAAATCAATTGCAATCAGGATTGATAGCATCACCATCTGGCGGTGGGGTGCGCATGTCAGCCGCAAAACCGATGACTGCCGCGGAGAGAAAGCGCAAAAATGCCGATGCCCAGGCTGCGTTCAGACAGAGGAGGAACGAATACATCAAGAAGCTTGAAGCTGCAGGCACGTCTCGAGATATTAATTCGACCCTTGTTACCTCATATTTACGTGCTCCCAGTGGAAGATCGTGAAGCGATGATTAAGAACCTCAAGGACGAGAAAACAGGCATGGCCCGTGAAAGTCAGGGTCTGCGTGACGAGAATACCCGCCTCCAGGGCAAGATAGAAGTATTCCAAGCCACCATGAAAGAGAATGACAAGCTGGTGAAGATGCTTGAAAAGCAGCTGCAGGCCGCCCAGACTCAACAACAACAGCAAGCCCATGCCCAGCAACAGTCATCTCAGTCGTTGGGCTTCGAGTACGGCGGTCTCTATGCAGCACCTACCGGGATTCTGTATGCGAATCAAGCTCCGAATTCCTCCTTCAGCGGCATGCCTAGTCTCACAATGCCGATTCACAACATGAGCGCAGACTTTGCCTCGAATGCCAACGGTCCCTCCCCTCCAAGAGGTCCGCATCACATTTCAGCCTCTACGTTCGGGACGCCGACTACTGGTATGCGGATCACGACGATTGCCCCGAGTGTGGCAGAACAGGCACAAGCATCCCAGTCCTTTCACGCCTATACCGACAACGGCTCTCGGTTCGAAGTGAATAATCATGCTTCCGGAAGTGCTGGCATCAGCTCGGATTCAGCATCGTCTGAAGCAAACGGGGGTACAGGGATGACCAACTCCCCCATCGAAGCCGCCGCCACGGTGCAAACCATGCCGCCGGGTACTGATGGGATATCTTCCCAGTCCACGGGGGCGAATCAGTATTCTTTTCCCACGGCGCAGCAACATCATCAGCAAGCGCAAAATCAGGGGATGTCATATCCGTCGTCCGACTACCCGTATGCCCATTCTACCTACTCGCAACCTTCTCAACGTCTCCAATCCGAACATCAACAGGATATCAAACCACCCACCCCCGCACAGCCATTTCGCTCTGCCCAGGCAATCAACAGCTTGAACAATATGAACCTGGATCCCGCGATGAGCGAGACGGTTGCGCTGCTCAAGGCTCAGGCATTTGGCAAGGCACGGAGAAGGCGAAACCTATCTGGCTACGACGAGTCCTCAACGACGTCAGCCACTGCTCTTGACATTCGTAAACGTCCCCGATTTGAGGACGACGATGTTTGAAGATATTACGCTTGATCTTGAATGTCCCTCACGAGTAGAGTACTGTATTTGTAGATCAAGGACGTTGTTGATCTGTTCTTGCCCACGTTTATTCCTGTCACGATTCCTTCCAAAGGGTGCACGTCGTCGATGTCCGTCGAGTAACGTGTTGTAGCAAAGCCTTGACTCTCTTTTGTTCTGTAGATTGTACCATCGTCACCCTTCCCCCTCTACAATGTCTTGATCTACATGCGAATGAAAAAAATGTTGCTCAATGCTGTCACAGACGGAGACACTTTGATATCATCGTAGCATTATGATACCGCCTATGAACATCATACCCGCCAGCAGTGTCCACATCGATACACCGGGTAGCGATGCCCCACTAGAAAAGTCCGATTCACGGAAGACGATCAAGCTATTCACGACCCAACTGGCGTTGACAAAATTCGCTCCTTTCATCACCTGCGTCTCGCACGAGCCAGGGCAGCCGCTGCTGGAGTAGGCGCTGCCTGCCCAGTCACCGCAGAGGGTGATGTCGAATACGATCGAGTGGGAGTTGAAGTACAGCCAGGGGTTGCACCCGGCGGGGGAGAGGAGGGCGGTCGGATAGCCCCAGCCGCTCGGTTGCGGGTCGCCGTTCGTAATATCAGGCGGGACAGAGGACCGGTGGAAGAACCCTGCATGCAACAGCATGAGTTTTTTCCCGAATAATATGATTGGGGAGAGCGAACATACAGGCAAAAATCCCATTATCGTCCCACTGCATGGCGAACACACCGCCGCCGAGGTTGTTCAGCGGCTCGCCGAAGGACGTCTGCGAGGGGTCGGTGATCCCGCACCCAGAGTTGTCGTTCACGAAAGCGTCGCAGTCCCTTCCCTAAACCTGGTCAGCCGGGCACCGCCAGTTGTGCAGAAGGACGTACGATGATGGCCCCGGTTTGGTTGACGCCTTGTGTATAAGTGCAGTCTGGGAATCGGTTAGCATTTGGTAGAGTGGATGAGAGCAGCACACACTTGGCTCGGTATGGAACGTGACTTGGTTATGCGTGCCCAGGTTCACTCCTTCGTAGATATCGATCTCTCCCCCTAACGGCCAATTCGCGCCCACAGTCCACAACGCTGGCCACTGTCCATCCGCCGCCGGACCAGTCAGATTAGGCCCATACGAGCATTGGAGTACATACCACTCCACAGCCCCAAGGCGCATGCTCCACGTCTAAGAGGAACAGACCACCCGTATAGCTTTTAATCGACTGGATCCTCACGCTGTCCCTGTTCTCACCCAACGGGAGGTCTGTATGATTGTCAACCGTCATGACAGCCTTGTTGTCCGGAGTGACATAGACGAGCCCGCGGCTGAGAGCGGCGGTTTTGTTCACGTAGCTGCGGGGTGTGAGTGATGCTCGACAGATAGAGGAGGAGCGTACTTCACTTGTCCACTGTTGGGTGATCAGATTCTGCTCTTCGACCGGGAAGGGAAGGGAACGCACTGTGTCGGGTCTGGTAGGTCGTAGAATACGAATTCGCTGATGTGGGGGTTAGTAGCTCCTCGACTTGGACGGCAGAGTGGACGCACTCGAAGAACCCCTCGCCTTGGAAGACGTCGACGACGACCCATGATGGAGCACGTTTGGCCATCCTCCCACTCTGCCTACTCTGCGCCCTCGTCGTAGGAAGACCGTCGCTCCCCCGCACCGACTGAGCAGCAAACGGCAGGCCTATTCGTGGCGCATTCCTATTCCATAACTCGATAATCCGATTCGAAAAGGGAAGTGCATGCGCCTGGGCCGTCAAGAAAAGCAGCACATAGGGTATAGCGTGCATCTAGTCGCGGCCGTCTAAAAATAAGATGTTGGGGAATCGAGTATGTTGGTATAGATTGAATGCAGTAATAAGCCTGAGATGAGTTGGCCAGTGTGCCCCAATGCCTTGAACCGACGTACACGAGGCCCGCACCACGCCGAATTGATGGATGAAGTGGGCGGGCTGCGCAGTAATTGTTCAAAGTGCGAACAGTGAGGAGTTTTTTTGGAGTTGGCCTTGCTTCCGGAAATGAATGGAATGCGAAAATTTCTTCTTTATTTTTAGAATACGATTGTGGGGATATTCACTTTACCAGGCGAGGAATCCCCTCGGACAACGCAACATTCTATGAATAACGAGCAGTGAACATTGATAACGGTATACAAAAATGCAAGGTGTATGGATGTACAAAATGCATCTACAATACAGACCTAGTATCACACACATACAAACAATGCGTAGCACATCATTCACAACCACTTTCTCCAACCTCTGACCGCCAGCATTCTCCTCATCCCACATCCAAAAAGCCCTGTATCTCAGCGCTTCGCAACCCGATCCTGCAGCTTCTCCCACGCCACGACCATAAACAGTACCCAAGCAGCTACGATCGCGAGCCCACTGAGAAGGATGAAAATCGCCCCTCGGCGTTTCTCAACCCGCGAATGAGCCATCATATGCTTCCTATTTCCGTGAGGGAGCACATGGTGTGAAGGTTTGGAAAGCAGGGGCCGGGCGGAGGAGGCTGAGAACGTGCGGGTGTGGAGTGCCTCTTGCTGGGCAGGCCGTTCTTCGTCCTCGGCTGCAGGAGTGTCCCGTGGATCCGTCTCCGTCTCCTCATCCGTAGGCACAGACATATACCCTTCCTGTTTCCCTCTTTCTGCCTTAAGGTTCCTCGACACCTGCAGCCTCCACATGCCCAATATCGACACTAATTGTACGACGTTAACGGCCAAGAACGCCCGCAGGAGGAGGGAGATCGCCTGCAGGTTGTTGGGCGTGTCCAGGGTCGAGGAACGGGTTTTGTCTAGCAGGAGACCGGCAAGCGTCTGGGAGATGGTGGACCCGGTTTGCTCGAGCTGGGTTGTGTGAGCGCGGGTAAAGAGGAGGGGAGGGGAGGGGAGGGACGCACGGCTTTGTGCACTCCGAGTGCGGAGGAGACGTATTTGATAGGCACGAGATGGGGTACGATGATCACGAGTAATACTACACCCTTCAGCGGTTTTCACAGTACAACATAGCGGGGACTCACGAGTAGCAAATCCATGCCCGCCGCTGAAGGCTACCAGCGCGGGAGTGGGGGATTTGGTCCATTCCGGGGGCAAGGCGAGCCAAGAATAACATACGAGGGTGAGGATAGAAGAGAGGACGAACATCTTATGCACGACTGTTGCTGTCTTTAGCCGGTCGGTGAGATAACCACACTGTTCGCAAGTTAGCAATAGTTGCCGAGGTTGGGGATGAACGCACAATAGGATAGAGGAAGATGCTCCCTGCCATCAACAGGCTAGCGCGACTTCCCGCGTCAGCCTCTGTGAGCCCATACCGGCGCTCGATGATGTTCGCACTGAGGTGCATGAACGGCGCCCATATCGCGCCGCACAGCACGTTAATCCCTGCATTATCTCAGCCCAGGTCCTCAACCTGGGGGGACTGAAGAAGCGCACCGACATAAGCCCAGAAGACGTCCCCCAGTTTCCCGATATTCCGGAATCGGACCCTCCGCTTCCTCTCAATCCGGCGCAGCGCTTCCGCTTCGCTCATCCTCTCCGCCGCGCTGAGCCCAGTCTCCGACGCAGCCTGAGCCTTCCTCGCCGCTGCGCGGGCTTCACCTTCCTCCAGCCCTACCCCTGTGGAACGGGCAAACCAAGCGCTGTACGATAGGTAGAGGAGGTTGACAGCGAACGAGAACCCCGCTAGGAGGGTAGCGACGACGAACGGTGCTCTAGGGCCAAAACGTTCCGACAGAGGGAAACTCGTGATGGCGCTGACAAAGCTTGCGCCCTTGCCTGCCAGCAGTCCGAGAGCGAGGGAGATACCGAGCCCGTGCGAGGAAAAGAACCGCACGATAATCGTTTCCTGGACTACTGCGAGCGGGCTTATCCCCAGGCCGAAGACGAAAAAGCCTAGGCTCATCAGGCGCACGCTTTCGAGCGTATCGCCCAGGAGGAGGATGAGCTGGCCGACGAAGATGAGCGAAGTGGCCAGCACGCTCGACCAGGCTGTCCCTAGACGGGCGGTAAGGAGACCACCGAGCAGCGGCGTCCAGGTGTTGTTTAGGCTGAAGGAGGCGATGAGAAGCGAGAATTGGGCGTTGGAGGTGCCCATTTCGCGCGAGAGGCGGGACTTGATCGGGCCGAGGAAGTACTGCGCACTAGAGCGATGTCAGTGACTACGGGTGATCTTCGTAGTAAATAACGCACTAGTGACTGCCTACGCTCAGTGCACATGCACAGAGAAGTGCTAACGCACGGATCATCCATCCTTTCCATCCCATACTCCCTGCATGCGGAAGATGAGGTGTTGCCAGCTCCCTTCGTCCCACTTCTGTCTGCACAGCAACTCCCTGCCCTTCCTGGGTGTCGTCGTCGCTCGAGTGTTCGTGGGGTTGTACGTGGGCGCTGCCCTCAAGATAGGAGGTCGTCGAGCCCGACTCGGTCGAGAGGAGTGATTCGCGGGAGCCGGTGCGCCTCACGTTCGTCTTGGATCGTGTCATTTCCTGGTCGACTTGGTCTTCTTCTTCTACCGGCGCAGGATGTCGATGTGAAGCGTACGAGTCGTGTAGCAGAGGAGTAGATGGGCGAGTCGCAAGCTCATGGGTGAGTTCCCTATCACTCCGGAGATGTTTAGAGCTCGCGGCCAGCCGAGCCTGTGGTGCCCACGCCATGCCAGCGAATATCAGCAAATATCACCGCGGGTTTGAAATAGAAGGCCTAAGTAAGGAAATTGATGAAATGAAAGGGGGTAATGTAATGTAAATGCAATGAATAGAATGGAGGGAATATCCGGTGACAGGATTGTCAGGAGCAGAAGGTAAAAAGAGAGGAGGAGCACAACATTATTTGCGGGGTAAACACACGGGCGCTTGATTCCGCCCACACATCCTATCTAATCTCCTAATTCTATTTCCTTATTCTCACTCTCTTCGACCCCTTTAATTCATCAGTAACGGCATTCTTCGACCGAGAATATATACCCGCAATAATCCGTAATTATTCGTAATTTGTTATTATACTCTCAATTTAAAGGATGATGCTTCCGTGTGGGCTTATCAGATCAGATGAGCAATAAATACAGTGCAATGAAACAGCCCCTTGGCTACTGGGCATCCCTGAACGGAAACCACAAGTCGGATTGCCCGGCCGAAGAACAAAGAGGGAAAGAGCGATTACATAGTCGGGAATGATATGATCCGCGGGTGCGTCAGTAAGCAGGGAAGAACTGCCCAAACTGAGTGAAGCGATCACGCCATAGAAGCTGGACGGTTTCTGTTCGGTGCTTTTATGTTCCTATACAGAAGGACCGGGGCCACATGTTCGGTTCTCCTTTCTTTTAAGAAGCGCCGCAATAAATGACCACAACCAAGTGTCCAGTCCTACACGTGCACAACATACATGTACATACAAACGCTGGCATTGTTCAGCGAATAGAGTCTAATACTATACTCAGAATTCGGAGTCTGTATACTATATGTACTGTATCTGTCTATAAAGTATATTATCTAATATAATAATCCTTGCCTTTCTATACCCGGTTCCTGTTCCGTTTGCGCACCTGGCGAGCACGGCGGCGACGTCTAGCTTTCCTCTTTCTCCTCCTTTTCTTGCGGCTACTCCGCTTTTTTCTCCTCCCCCCAAACCAGCGCCTCAACGCCCTGTTCCTCTGTCTCCTCACAGGCCTGCCTGTCCCATCAAGTCAAACCCAAACAGGTTCATCCATCCACCCCTTCCTCAGTCCCCTCCCCGCCCCGATCTCGTATAACAAGAACAGCTTATCCTGTGGCTCTTCCTCCGTGCGGATCCAGTATGTCTGGAGCACGGTCACGTTGGGCGGCGGGAGGGGAGGGGAAGGGTACAGGATCCTCGGCGGATCGCCAGCGGGCGTGCCGAAGGCGTCTATAGGGCAGTCTAGCGCCGGGCGGAGGATGTACATATCTGGTCAGGGGGTCAGTCAAGTGCCCCGATAATCGACCGTGTACATGAGGTGATCGAAGCCACCACGTACCATAATCCAGGTCGGTCTCCACGACCTCATCAGTCTTGTCAAACCTCGCTCTGCACCTCCGGTTCCCATCCACTCCCAGCACGAGCATGGCGCACATCTCGCATCTGTAGTCGCGCGCGCTCGGGTCACCCTTGGACATCGTCAGCGCCATGCTCTCGGCACATTCCTGCCAGGTTGCGGGGGAATACTGTGGCATGTGCGTGCGGACTTCCCGTTGGAGAGCGGCGAGAAGGTCTGGGTAGAAGGAAGGCGGGACCTGCCGGCCCCGGATGTAGGAGACGGACCCGGGAAGAGGGTAAGTCTCGTTTCGCTTTGGAGGGGTAAGTCATCTCACTCGTAAAAAGACGTAATGTTGAACAACGCACAAAGTACTCCCGCACCGGGGTGGTGATGCTCCCCTGCACGGGTGGCGGAGGGGCCACACTAGGTGTGAGCCTGGGAGGGATGAACAACGGAGTGAGAATCGGCGGTGGTCCGCCGGATGTGCTCCCTTGCTGCGCCCAATTTGGGAATATCTGTACGGAGAGCTCGGTCTTTGCCTGTCGTTTCGCACGTACTTTGGCGGTGCTGCTCCTTTGGATGCGTTTCTTGTCGACCATGGTGCTGAAACAGTAAAAGCAGAGGTTGCAAGAATATCAAGAAGCTGGAGGGAGAGGTTTTTTAGGAACTGTGAGGGAAGTAGCCGCACACGACCACTAAACAACTTTGTCTGTTATTGTCTCTAGCAGGAGTGGCTGCCTTATAACACGTTCGATTGCCCACCTGGACTGCCCAGCTGGCGGCATGGGTGACGTCGGGACTCAACCCCAGATCTACGAGCCGCAGCGGTAGCTATGCACGATGTTGATGCAGCAGAGCGAGAGGATGCTGGGTCAGGTGCTTTGCTCGTGAGTTGAACACAGACAGCAGATTTACCTGCCGAACCCACTCATACGCATACGCCGCTCGGAGGCGGGGTCAGGTAGAATCCCCAAGCGATGACGTTGCGCCTCCCCCTAGAAGTGACAGTACAATTCGTGGTCGATAGGCTGAGCTTAGAGGGCTGAATAAAAAGAGACATCAGTCGGCGGCGTACGGAAATGGTCGGAATCTTGCCACAGCGTTCAAGGCCAGTCGGATACAAGATTGGCTGTAAGACAATCTCCCACGCTTGGGTGTATGACAATCTTCCACGCTTTTCCACGAGTCTATAGGATTGAGAGGCAGGGAGGGATGCAAAGACAGCGATTTCCATTCGAGGAAATTCAGTCGCGATGTTGTTGAATGTACTCCATAACTGTGTGATGTTATCCCGTCGAACAGACGCCACCGCAATGCGTCCAAACAGGAAAAAACCGCAGCCTATGATGATACTGATGATGTCGCTCGAAATCACCCCTTCAAGACATCCCTTCCACCGGAAAAGGGGTTCATTGCTGCCATTACTGCATTTCGTACGCCTGAGAACAGATCGATTCATCTTTGACATCCAGAGCTTGAACGAGACAACAGGTCACAGCCGGTGAGGCTCAGGCGAGGAGAAGCAAGATGTCTCCAGTCCTGTTTTCCGATGTCCAGAAAACATGAGCGGTGCTGAAAGCCATATCAGCACAGCGTAGAAGAGATACTCAAGGTCCTAGAAAATATGTGGGGACGTGACAATGGCGCGTTCCAAGCGATTGTCGCAACTTGGTCACCATCAGGGACGGCGACGTTTGGCACCGCTAACTCCGCGTCTTTGTCATCGCCTTCTGGCATTTGGCCACCCAGCCTCCGTCCTCCTTCAGGATCATCCCTTTCTACTATCTGGTGACGAGCCCGGTCGACGTTAATGCGATGTAGAACAGAAGAAAGCAGCACTGTAGTTTTGTCAAATCAACGTCCGCGATTGACTCATCTGGCGCCACATCGTCGACCGCGGCGCAGAAACACCCATTGGAGCACAAGACAGGCATGGCACCCGAAGTCATAGCAGCCGCCGCTACATCTGGGGCGATGAGAATGTATGAAACACAAAAGGAGCATGGCTGTGAGTCGATTCACTGTCACTCGTGGCGAACCGAACTGCAACTGACGGTCGTTCCTGTCCTCGTTCTTCGGATCGGGAGCTATCAAAAAACCTCGTTTTCTCCATCATGCCCTGTATCCTTGCCTTTTGCCGAGCCGTTGCTGACAATTGACGTGGCCTCCCCAGCTGGAACCATAATAGAAACCAGTGTTCGAGGTCGCTGATGGAAGTACTAGCGGTCCGTGGCGGGGTTGAATTATATCGATGGGTGACAACGACACCAACGCCAGAAGCACGCGCGCATCTTCTTCGATGAAAAAAATCAATGTGAAGCGGTGTTTGAAGGAGGTGCCTTAGTTTGAGCGGCAAGAATATGGCCGCTTCTGTATTGGCAGGGTTTGTAGATGGTCTCAAACAGTTTACGGCACAGTGATATCCTGAGCTCTGACATGTGTTGGTGCCCTGAAATTCGAGGGTAATTTCTGATCCATAATCTTAATATGAAGAGGGAAGCGGTTGAAAAAGACACGTCATCTACTGCGTATCTGATCCAAATCGGACGGCATCGGAACCTCGTGGCATCAACACTTCCTTGAGCTTGGATGAACGTCATCTAGAGGTGCGCAGACAAGCCGGCTGCCGAATTGCTGTCATCTAGGATCAGCCGCATGTTTCGTTCGATCTCGTCCAGGTACTGATCGATGAAGGCTGTGTTCCAATGATCCCCATACTAACGACTTGTGAGATATTACCGCTTCCCGAGGCAAGGAGACCACTTACCATAACCTGAATATGCATCTTCCCGTGAACTGTGAAAGAGACCACGGCACTCGATGAAGAATAAGCTACGAGCAACCCCTACCAGAGTCAGGGAGAACTTACGGGGGCGGACCGGCCTTCCGATGGCCAAACTTGATGTCGTCAATCTGGATGACCTCTTTTCCCGTCTTATCGACCCAAGTTGTCGGGAGAATGCTTTCAATCAGCCCGACGCTGGAATGTAGACCGACGTATGGGTTTGATGCCATCTGCGTCATGAACATGAGGATGGGATGTTCCAGGATTGTCTGTGCTGCTCCGATAAACGGGAGTAGAGGTTGAGAAGCCCAGTAGACATATTGCTTCTGGATGGCATTCATTACGGCGATGAACCGATCCTTCTCTGTCCCGGTCGTGGGAATGGAAGACACGGGTAATTCGTTGGAGATGAAGGTAAGACACGATGTTATGTATGTCCGAGGATCGCATTTGAGATATCGCCTCAGACTCACCCTGTTCACATCGCGATTAGCTCAACTGATACCGAGGATCTGAGATTCTCGCGTACTCAATCCCATATCGGAAATAGACCGAGTCCCGCTCTTCGTCTGGAATAGGGTTCAGACGGAGCTCGGCAAGTGCCTTGGCAGCGTCGATTAGCGTAGTAGGAGAGGATTTGACCTCCTTGAGACGAGCCAGCAGCTTTGATGTTGTTGCCTCGTCGATGACTCGAACCACGTATTCCGGTTTGGCTGTGATAGGCGTGATACGTTGGGGCTTAAGACCATGGCGAGTCTCGGGTAGTGATGAGCACGAGATTCCCGCGTGGGATAAGCGAACTTACGACATCTTTCTTGCTGAGTGCCCAGCACTCTTTGACCAAAGCTAAACCCTCGGTTTTGAAACTCTCTGGCAAACCACCCAGTGCGTCGAATGGGGCTGGTGGCAAGTTCCACCACTCCTTGCCCCAGGCCAGTTGAGCAGCCGGCAGAGTTTTCTCGGGAGTGACAACATAACTGAGCAGTTGAGCAAGGCAATCCAATCCGGAATGCCCGTCCATTAGGCAATGGGCACCATGCACGAAGATCGCCATTTTGTTCTCTCCGGGATAGACATTGGTGAGGAGATAAACACCGAAAAGCGATTCGTGACCATCCTCGTGAGTTTCAGGAAGCTGACGTGCCGCGACATGACTAAATTCTTCCATAGTGATGGGATCGTCCACGACATGGAGGACTTGACGAGCCCATTCTTCGACTTCGGCCGGGGAAGAAGCGCAAGTGTAGGACCAATGTTGGTCCAAACTGACTTCCGAATCGCGCTTGAGGGACGCAGCTACCAGAGGTGAGTGATATCTGGATAGTGTCAGATGAGGCGTGGTCGGACTGTGCAGCAAATCATACATACCGCATCCGCATAACACCCTCGAGCAGACGGTCATGGAGCGTCTCCTTATCCAAAGTCGTATGCAGGGATGCGCCTATTGCCGCGTCGAGCATTCTTTCGTGATGTCAGTTATGAGATGATTGCCATTAGTTGTAGTAAGACAGATTACGTACTCTCCCAAGAGCACCTTGATGAGCGCCCACACTTGCTCACTCCCGATGGTCGCACTGTCAACCATAGTCAATTTCAAAATGACATATATGCGGCATTATCTCGCACCGAATGTATGTTTGAGGCTGCCCCTGTACTGGTTTCCAGTCATGCTTCTTCAGTAACAGTTGATATCTGGGGTCGTCCGCAGTGATAGTCATGGGATCCTGCGCATTGGCGAGATATGGTTCAACAAGGGGGATGAGCGCCGCGAACGGATCGGCGCTATCGGTGGGTGCAGTGTCGCTCATGTTCCTGCGGTTGTCGGGTAGTTGACTTTGTGGAGCAAAATGCCAAATAGCGCGAGAGCGAGCCACACAAGCCGACACACTCGGTGCCCTTATGTATCCTGCGGTTGTGAATCGATGGCGGAACGAACGCGTGGCAAGCAGAGCCGAGCGAACCAGGGGCTGCATGATCGCCTGATTGCAGTTTTGTAGGTCTGACTGCAGGTCCAAGCACGCTGTCTTTAAGTACGTTCTTCGACAATACTGCGCTTTTGTCGCCGGTGAGGTACCGGTTCATCAACTCGGTGGCCGACATGTCAGGCGTCTTCAATACCATAGTACTGGACAGTTCATGCAAACAGCGCAATAGCAGACGATGATCCAAATACGGGCGCCGCAGTTGTAGGAAGAAGTGATGCCAGTATGCTTCGTCGGAACCGTTCCAGGAACGATGGTGTTCTGCGGCAGCGCGGCCCTGTAACGCGAAAAGGGACTGGAGCACGTGAGATAAAGCATCAACACAGCCTAAATCAGCTTCTGTTCTGTTTCTTCATGATGAGTGATGTTATTTACTATGTCATTCTCAAGTAAACTATTTCTCTTCATGACAGCAGAGAATGGAAATATGCCCGTCGCCAAAAGCACACAAGCACAAGGGTATATAAATGCATCTCCAGCATTCACACAAACATCACAAGTCTCATCGCTCAACAGAAAGTCCCGGAATCTCATGATGACCTCGCACACGAGCCTCGATCATTAAGGGGCAGTTGTTCTATTCGGGTTCCAGGCCTCATTTCCTTGACCCCGCCTTATCTAGCGCCCGCATCGCGAAGTACCTCACGTCAGGATCGTTGTCATTTCGCAGCGTCTCCAGTTGAGGCAAGATTCGGGCACGACCAAGCTCGCGACCCTCTGGAGACGAGGACAGATTCTCCGAAATGACATCCAAAGCCTTGGCTACGTTGAAGCGGATGTTTGGGATCGGGTCGCCGACGAGCTGGATGACGGTGGTGAGTACGAGGTCGCGGGTGACCTCAAGATTCAGGACTGGTGCCAAGGTCTCGAGCAGACTTCAGCATCGTGCATAAAGGCTGCTGTCTGCACTCACCGTGATAGCGAAGATCGTTGTCATCCTGAACAGATAGTTCGGGTGATTGCCCATCGCAAGGACCTTGGGTACGATTGTAGTCTTCGCCCAGTCGACACCGAACACCTCCGTCAGCTTTTTGAGGTTGACGATCGCAGCTTCCCGGATCGAGAAGACGGTATCGCCAAGCCATTGCATGCAGAGATTGCTCAACTGCTCGTTGAAGAATTGCACGCCGAGTTGCGTAGCGAGCAGGGGGATATATTCAATGATCGCTTGTCGGACGCGCCATTGCTTATCCTCAGCAAGCTCGACGATGGCAGGGAGGAGCGACTGAGAAAGAAGATCAATCCCGATGACTAGCGTTACGTAAGTCTCTATCTGGAATGGAAGCACCGTGTAACTGCTCACCGGCATTGACTTGCTCCAGCTTGCTGATAATGTTGAGTCGTACGTCTGGGAACTCATCTTTCAGGAGAAGAAGGAACAGGGGGAGGAGTTGCTCAATGGTGGCATCCTTGCCGAGAAGTGGTGCCAAACCGCTGATCTCCTTCCCTAGAGCTGCCCGTACGTGCTGCGAAGCATCCGTTGACAAGTCGCGGACACAAGGCAGGACACGCGTGAGGATGACTTCGGGTTCGAGGAGCTTGCTGAACCCAGGCAGTTGACCGGCAGCAGCAGTACGGACTTCCGCCTCGTTGTCCTTCAGCAGCTGTACGTATGCTCCGACCATCTCATCCTGTACGATCTCCTTGCCGACAGCCTCTGCCAGCTGTGCTTCACCGTTAGACAGCATCATCAAGTGGGTGGATGGTACCTACCTCTACGAAGTTGTTTCCGACCATATACCTGACCCTCCAGCTCTTGTCCCCTACCGACTGTCTGATCGACGGCAGCAACTGGTCCTTTACCTGCGAACTATCCAGCAATTGTGCAATAATTATGAGGTCCTGAACGGTGAGTAGCCTGACCGAGTCCTGGTCGTCGGCTGCCAGTCGGCGGTACACAGGGATGGCGTCGGTAACGACATGTTCCTTCGCAAGGGTTTTCGTGAAAGGCTGGGAAGATGTGCATCAGCACATGTATCTTCCACATAACCAGTTTGGTAACTCACCCCAAGGTGCTTCGCAGCAGCCCTGCGCACCATAGGGGTATCATCGGCCCCGAGCTGGTGGAAACCCTTGCGAAGCTCAGCCTTGGTGGGTTCGCTAACGAAGGGATAAACGGGCGCGTAAAGTGCAGAAGCGGAGGTTCTGCTTGTGAACCATTCCCCAGAAGACAGTCGCTTCACAAGAGGGACAAAATACTCTTCGTGTTGTGGGGGAATGAGGACAGCGCAGATTTTTGTCATCGACTCGGTTGCCTGCCAGGTCCGTCAGCAGGTGCCATACATACGCGTCAGGCAAGACTGGGCGCGTATATGCCACCAGAGGCCAGTAATGCAAGCACAGACTTGGAGCGAAATACATTAAAAGAAACGTAAAACAGACATACCTTCTCTCGAACGAGCGTCTCTTCCACCGTAGCGAGGTTCTCTAGCGGTCCCAGCAATAGATACGCAAACGCCTTTCCACCTAACTGATCCTCCAATCCCCTCCCAAGCTCGTCTGCTAGCGCAAGCAGAACCTCGTCCTCATCGTCGAGGCTTTCCTGAAGAAAAGGAACAAGCTCCTCTCGCGCACGCTGCGGACCGAGGGCGAGCGCGATGGTGGATATGCGGTGTATAGCGTTGAGTCGTAGGTTGATGTCTTCCGCCTTGAGTTCGTCGATAAGGACGGCAATGGGATACAATTCGTCCGAGTCCATCTCCGATCGTAGAGTTTTGTATAAGAATAGGTTGCGAGAACGTATGCAAGTTGTAGCAGATGGAGAGTGGCGGCAAGCTTGAGAGGATAAGGGTTCTGTGTTAGGAGAAGGACACGCGTTAGAGGTGTTTTCTCGTGTCGTGTGCTCGCACGCCTAAAGCGCGCCTTTCACACAATAAGTATGACGTGTTAACTCACTAATGGTTCAGGATTCAATTGTATTTCAGAGAGAGATTTGAAAAGTCAACATGAAAAGTACCGTGTAAAAGTAATAATTTTGACAATGGGATGATGCGGTGCATTTGGCTGTTCTCCGCTTTCCTCTCTTGATCACCCACAAAACAAGTTTGACTCCGCTCCTTCTTTCTATATTTGATCCCGAACTCTCCGACTCCCGGACTCGACCGATGACGTTGGCTACTCCATTATTATTCAACAACATCCAAACTTCGGGTTATCAACAGCTTTCCCCATCTTCATCCTCTTGTATACCTTGCCTCGACGTGAACTTTTGCCATGTCGTTCTTCAATGTTACTCAATAAAAGCCTGCTATAAACACGTAAAGGTCAACACAGGGGTTCGTTTCGAAATGCGGTGTGTTGATTGACGCCCAATGTTCCGCAACTGGCGATCCGACAGGTCTCCTAGTTCAAAGATCATTGGTCTTCACTTTATGATCTCTGTGCGACAAGCTGCTATATCCTGCTTCTCGGCGTTGGAGCGCCGCGGATACCATCCGCTGGCTGCCAGCACACCGTTCTTGGTATCGTTGATGTGAAGCGGGCTTCTTCACCGAATCGGGTCTCCTTTTCCCTGGATCTTGGCACAATACTGGAGATCTATCGACGGATATACTAACTTGACTTTCTTGCTGAGAATGTGCCTGAACATTACCTGCGTTTCCTTTTCTCTCTGGCTCACTCAGCATTGGCCCTTTGCCTACTGAAATGCTGTCTTGGCCGATCTTTCACCTAGCTGGGCTCTGCTCTTGTTCACCACCTCGACGTCATGGCTTACTTCAGAAACTTTGCAGTAGTCGGAGCTGGTGGCCTGGGGAGCTTTATCGTCCATGAGCTGCTGAAGCAGAAGGTGTTGGGCAAGGTTGGGGAGGTCACTATCCTGTCACGCACCGTAAGCATTGATGCTCCCATTAACCCCGCATATATGCTGAATAAAATACAGATTACAGGTCTAGATCGCTTCGCCTCTCAAGGTGCCAAGTTGGTCCCTCTCGACTACGACAATGTCAATCCTCTCAAGACAGTCCTCAAAGGCACGGATGTAATAATCTCCACCGTTGCAAAGCCTGCCATACCGATGCAGGATATCCTTGCCCGAGTCGCCAAGGATAGCGGTGTGAAGCTTTTTGTGCCTTCCGAATTCGGTATGCCAACGCTCGGAGGGACAACGGGACTGTGGGGCTTGAAGAACGCACACCGGCTGGCCCTTGAGCAGATGGGCGTACCTTACACGATCTTCTTCACAGGTGGCTTTACCGATGCTTCTTTTGGCACGTGAGTGTGTTCCACTGGTTCTTCAGCCTCGACTGAACGTCCCCAGCGATCTTGGGTTCGATTTCCCGAATGCCAGGGTTCACCTTGCTGGAAGCGGCAATAATCTTGTCTCCTTCACCAGCCGAGTTGACATCGCACGTTACGTGATTTATGTGCTCATCTCTCTCCCCCCATCTGCTCTGGAGAACGCAGTCTTGCGGATTGAGGGGGAACGTGCTGTAAGTACTTGCTCCTGTCTTTCTGTGCTCGTTTGACGTTCCAACCAGACGCACGTGGACGCTCTCCAGCAATACGAGACGGCCACTGGCAAGAAATTGGACATTACCTGCGAATCCGTCGACTCTCTTCGGGCCACACTCTTGAAAAATCCCATGAATTTCCGTGCGGCACTCTTCCTCAGTTTTGAGGCTGGAAACGGGCTTGTCGGAAAGCCGGAAGAGCTTACGAACGATCTTTATCCTGATTGGAATCCGCAATCTATCTTAGATGTGTTATTATCGGAGGACAACAATGTGCGTACATAAACTCTCCATAGCGTTCCGCGCAGGATGCAGTACAACGTATTTGATATGTGATAAATAGTAGAAGATAAACGTCATTCCTGCCCATACTATGGCAACTCGCTGGGATACCTTGTATACGTTCGCAGGTCAAGGCACTCGACGATGCGAAGGAAAGAGTATCGCTCACTCGATGACAGTTCACCCTCTCTCTTCCTGAGCGCTGAATTACTCTGGGTCTTTCACTGGTTACAGCTCAGGGACTCTGGCCAACTTTCTTGGACTGGTGTCTTTCACAACTGCAATACGTCATTCATCAATGACCCTATAATGTAGCTCTCATTCTGCGAGAAGATCCGATTCCTCATGGCATCTGAACTGCCTCAAGCAGAAGGAACAACTAATTTTCTCACACACTCCTCACCCAAGAGCATCCAACCTCTTCTGCAGCTGAGCGCTAGGCATTCACCGCTTCGGCATTCCACGTCGGCTGCGCCCTCCAAGTCCCCACAATCTCTCCCACATTGACCACAATTCTCGAAGTCACTCGCAAGGTCCACGCAGTCCATCTCGCCCGCTGATCCGTAGATCTGAGGGCAAAGTGTATCTGTCGCCCGCCGGCATGCTTCAGGTCGAGGACCCAAGGACAACTGTTCACGTGAACGCTTGCGAGCACCTGCGGTTGCTGACAACACGCACGACCCACCAGGGTTATCGGTGCTGCAAATATATCCTCCTTCACACGATGTTAATGCAAGTATGACGATGAAGGGCAGTGAACACACCGTTATTGAAGCATGTTGTCTGAAACTGGTCGTGGAGAAAGGCAGATGTCGAGTCGCAAGAAGCCCCAAGACCTCCGCAGAGATCATCACTACCGCAGTAATCTGGATCGGGAAACGTCAGTGCATGCGTTCAGAGCGGACAAACTAGAGACAGGACACGGACTGTAGCAGTTGTCTGATGTTGTGCAGATCGCACCGTTGTCGCCACAGAACCCATTTGGAGCGCAAAATCCTTGAGTGTGATGTTGCACACCGTTGCCATCGATGTAGGTATCTGTCGAGGCCATGGATCAGAGAATGTAAAACGCATGGTGATACAAGGTCGCTCACAACTACATGGAGAATTCACTGGGGAGCACTGACTAGGGGCACCGAGCTCCTGGTAGCCGAACCCAAGAGCCGTCAGGCCGGAAAGAACTAGGAGGACTTTCAACCGCGGTGCGAGCATTGTGCACAGGCAATGGGAAGAACCTGCCAGAGTCATACATACTGTCCTCATGCTTATATCAGTCCCGTCGTGTTGACGGGTTCAACACGCATTTTCCAAGCAAGGTGTCTCAACGGAGATGAATGAATGGGAGGGGCCGATCACACCGGATGCCAAGGACACGGGCCGTTGAGTATCGGACTTATCCAACGAACCATGTGCCATATGGATTTACATTGACATTGTAAGGGCCGGGACGAGATGGGTATTCTTGGCGCGGAGTTGAAAAGACCTGGAAGAGACGCAGTTCTTTTTGGACATTCGGTCAGACCCTTGGTTACTACGCAACCGAAAAACACGGAAATGCAAAGACGGAAGCCATCAGATTGTTATGGAAAAAATTGCGGTAGGCTTCAAAGGGGGATTGACTTTGTCTTGGATTGGAGCAAAGCATTGATAATTGTGCACGCGTGACCAGGACCAGCGGAATGTAGAGATCAAAGGTGCAGGAAGCAAGCTGAGCGGCAGGATGACAATTCGACAAGCAATAGGCTTTTCTCGCAGCCACAAGGCAAAGGTATCAATGAACCTGATCGACAGATACAGTAAATAAGGGACGCACCTTATACAGAGAATACAATACATTCTATCAGGAACAAGAATGTTGAATTTATGCCCGACGGAAGGTCTCATCCGCATGCGGAAGGCACAGGTAAGATGGTCTAACCCACGCGGTCCACCGGAACACGTCAATGGGACAAAAATAACGCATGCACAGTTGAAAAACACCTCCAGTCTTTGGAGCCACGACGGCCGTCAACGCATTTCGGTTGTCCATGCCGGACCCAAAACAGCTCAGGGCTGAGCCAGGAGTTGCTTGCAAGTACCCAGACTGTCCAAGGAAGCTAATTTTCAGATTACGACCGAAGGGTAAAGGTTGGGCGGCAAGTCTACGAGATGTAGGTGATGCTGCATTGTTGTTGTGATTGAAGGGAACAGGATGAGAGAAACTGGATATATAACGTCACGTGACACGGCAAAGAACAAATGCGGCCTGGGAATGGTGCGACTAGGAAGAGAGAGGGTATAGATAAGTTCAGCAATGAGTTAAAGCCAGGTTGCTCAGCATGTCAAAACAGTGGTCCCATGCTCCTCTGGCTGTGAGACACCCAACCATTCGTTAACGAGAGCCTCGCACACACCCATTGTCGGAGAGCGTCCAACCTCTCCGACAGCTCATCGCCACGCACTTGCCCTTCACACACTCTACCACTGCTCCACCTGGCAGATCTCCGCATTCTGTCCCGCATTGCCCACAATTCTCGAAATCGGTTGTAAGATCCACGCATTCCATCTCTCCCGTAAGCCCGCCAAAGCTCGGACAGAGGGTGTTCGTGTTGCCCCTGCATGCGATGGGTTCAGGAGCCATGGAGATGTGCTGATGTGCACGCCTTTTTACGGTCAAAGATGCAGACAGCACGCATGTGCCATCTGAGCCTTCAGTAGTGCAAGTATACCTGTCTGCAAAGCGTCAATGGGAAGAGCCTAGTTGCGAGATTATAAGCATACCGTCAGTGTCGCAAGCTATAGCAAATTGGTTGTGGGTGAAAGTTGCCGCTGTGTTACAGGTCGCCCCAAGACCGCCGCAGATTCCATTACCGCAATAGTCTACCATGCGACTTCAGTCCCTAGGTGCTGCAAAACGATTACATACGGACCGTAACAATCGTTCGATGTCGTGCATGCCGCACCGTTGTCGCTACAGAGCCCATTTGGAGCGCAAAACCCGTTCACATTGACCGTTGTACCGCCGCTGTTATAGGACCCTATGAATGTCACGGATTAGAACAAGAAAAGTATAACAAGGGCAGGTGAAAAGGCAGGTTTATTCACAGTTGCATGCCGCTCCGACTGGCGAGCATGCTGGACCACCTGTTTGCTGCAAGACAAGGACAAAAGAGGTGAACGAGAAAAGGAATAGAAGGCGTGTTGATTGTGATGCAGACATACTGAACTCGAAAAGATCTTGCGAGAGAAATACAACACGCGGTTGCCCAGTTCAAACTCGATCCTTGTACTAGACATCACATTACGAAAACACCGTGTTGACGTATTTTTCCAGCACAACATCACGTATCAGGGACCGCTGTCCAGAGCCACTATGAAGCAGAACAACACGGAGATGAGTCGTCCTGCCTGCAAGTCGTGGGAGAGTGTGACATTAGGACCATCCAATTGAATTCAGAAGCACGGTCTCCGCACGGGGAAGGGACCTTTCAGAATCTGCTTCCGGCTGAGGGAACCTTCGGATGCGACCCTGGCAAGCAGCTCACTGAGCTATTTCGGATTCACTGGGCATCTGTGATCTGATGGAAGGCACTTTGTAGCTTGGCGAGATCAAAATACCAGTTGTTTGGGATTGTGTGCCAGTGAACATGCGCTGAGAAGACGGAGTCGCAAAGTTCCTGCCAACCAACAGGCAATTTCAATTGCTTCGGGGCATAGTATCCTCCGCTGCTCGACAGTATTGCCAAGTAGAACATGTGCAGGCCGAGCACATCGCATTCTTCTCGCAGGAGGAGAGACGCATTGGCGTCTGCCAATCATGGTGGAACTTTGTTTCCTGCCTTAGTCCGGCACAACCCCTGGGAAAAAGAGAGCAAAGTACAGGTTGACAGATAGACGATCAAAGTTCTTTAAAGTCATTTAGAGTAGGTCTCGTTGTCCTCAAGCGTGCAGGTTAGAGAGCTGAAGGAGATCAATAAATCAAGCGGGAGGGGACCCTGAATGCCTGGAGCTTCAGGGCCAGTTCTTTCTGACTTCTGCGAGGAAGAGCGATATTGTAAATTACATATCACACTCCTCTGCGTCATTTGTTTCCCTAAAGAGCATGATTGCTTGCCTTGCACTATCTCGGTCTTGACGGAATTTTAGGGACGAGCCCATCCCGGGATGATTGCACTCACTTCAACCAACATCGACCTTCTCGAAACACACAGCGATCGAAGGAAACCTAGCTGTTGACGGGATTATTCATTAATGTGTACAATAGAATAGAAATCAGTACACAGAATCGTGTGGGGTATGAGACGTGCAGATATCGCCCTCAAGAGGAGGCAGTTCGTACACAAACATTGCCCAAGAGCATCCAACCTCTCCTACAGCTCTTTGCTAGGCACCTCCCCTTGACACATTCCACGGTCGCACCGCCCTCCATGTCCCCACATTCTTTCCCACACTTGCCGCAATTCTCGAAATCGGAAGCAAGGTCGACGCACTCCGCTTCTAACCCATGGACGTTTGGACAGAGTGTGTCGGTGTTGCGTCGGCATGCGGCTGGTCCGTTCACTGAGAGTTGTTGACGCGCACGTCTCCTCGAAGCTGGAGATGTGGATGACACACACGAGCCGTTCGAACCTTCGGCATTGCATGTGTACCCGCCTGCAAATGGTGTAAGGGAAGCTGTACTATCAACGTATATCAAGCGTACCGTTGGTATAACACGCAACGTTAAACTGGTTGTGGGAAAACGCAGCTTTCGTGTTACACGTCGCTCCGAGACCGCCGCATACTCCGTTGCCACAGTAGTCTGCGAGGCAGGAAGTCAGAAGGTGACCGAAATAGTCATGGAAGGACGAACCATAGCAGTTGTCTGATGTTGAACACGTGGCCCCGTTGTCACCGCAGAAGCCGTTCGGAGCACAGAACCCATTCGCATTGACCGTGCTGCCGCCGCTATTTAGGTACGACCCTGTCATGGAGCAGAATAGGTAAGCCGATGGAAGTGGTGTAGGAAGGAGGTTCACTTACAGCTGCATGCAGATCCTACTGTTGTGCATGGGGAACCCCCGACCTCCTGGAAGCCGCGCACCAGAGCGGCCAGTCCGACAATGACGATGAGAGATGTCAAGTGTTGTGCGAGCATTGTGGGTTAAATAAGATGTTTGGAGAGAAGTGCGATGTAGGGTTGGGTTGCCAGTTTCGACTGGCAGTTTGCCAGGTATTTATACATGAGCACCGTCCACTATGCCGCAGAAACGGTGTTGGATGTATTCTCCACATCCAAAACATCGCGCTTCATCCGACGCAGTTCCCCGCAAGATTCTACCAAAAGAATGACGCGGAGATACATCGATGTTCATCCGAGTCGTGGTGGTGAAGGAAGTGAACCCGAACCACAGTCGAAATTTAGACGCGCGACCGTGCATATATATAGCCTTCCCGCACTTTCGGAGCTATCTCGGAAGCGACTGTCTTCATCTATGACTCGATACAGCACTTCCGGAGCTGTGACGGAACGTACTTGCCACATATGCGAATCAAGATCTTTTCGAATACACGCAACAGAAATATTCCAGTATCCCAGACTGAAGACAGCCGCCACAGTTTCGGTCTCAAGTAACAAACACACGTCGGAAAGACACTTTTATCATCCTACTAGTAGGGGGTACTGTAGGTCTGCTTGAAGCACACATGTCTCAACCGGAAATAGGAAGATCCTCACATAGGTATGAGCGGGTGGAATCCTTTCTGCAATTCTCCATTCTTCAACGTACGGCGGGCTTGCGGACGGACAACTGGTGCCAAATAACAGGATTCGCATCATCGCTCGCTTCTACCTCGCAACGTATCTCATGTATCACGTGTTGCTCCGCAGGCTGGTGTATTCCGGTTGTTGATGATTGACGGGGAGAAATTTCGCTCAAAGACGGCATTCACGTGGGCATACTGGACCTGCTACCTGTTATGCCTGGGTGCAGTATTAGAGGCAATCTCAGAATACACTCGCCGACGGTCTCAAGGTTCAGATTGTGAGCAAAAGCTGTCACGAGGGCAATTGGAAAGCACACCCCTTTAGTACCACGAGAAGGACGAAGACAGGTTCCCGGGTGGCATCACTGCTCATAGGCAGCTTATTCAGTGGCAAGCGGATATAATCAAGGCTGAGAGTAAATGGATATCACTACAAAACACCGTGTATTGTACAGACGAAAAGTTCGACCTCGGTGGGGAACATGAGCAGTGAAGAAAGGGGAAAAAAAATACAACTCCGACATGCGGCGAGCAGGGATGTCGTTGTGCAGACAAAGCCCTCAGACCTGGGTAGCAGGGGTGATACTGCGGACACACTCGTCGTCCAACAGCGTCCAACCCCTCCTGCAGCTCATGGCCAAGCACTTGCCCTGCACGCATTCCACCACTGCACCACCCTCCATGCTTCCACATTCTATCCCGCATTGTCCGCAATTCTCGAAATCGCTCGCAAGGTCCACACACTCCATTTCCCCAGTCAGCCCACCCAGGCTCGGACAGAGCGAATCATTGTCTCGCCTGCATGACACGGGTCGAGGGCCCATAGAGAGCTGCTGGCGCGCACGCTTCCTCGCGGCCAAAGATGCAGACAACACGCACTGGCCAGTGCTGCCATCGGCGTTGCAAGTATAGCCACCTGAACGACTGTTAATAAGGGCATTTGGTTCGGACAGGAGAAGCATACCGTCAGTGTAGCATGCGATACTAAACTGATTATGCGAAAAAGCATCTGTGCTATCGCAAGTTGCACCGAGACCGCCACAAACTCCGTTCCCGCAATAGTCTACGATGCGGTGCATTAGTATAATCTCAGCACTCGAAAATAATGAGGCACGGACCATAACATTGATCGGATGTCGTGCACGCAGCACCGTTGTCGGCACAGAATCCATTTGGCGCGCAGAACCCGTTAACGGTGACGGTGTCGCCACCGCCGCTGACATAGCTGTCTGCAAGATTACATTAGGGAGAAAGTTCAAAATGAGTCTTGATATCATGAGGTTCCTCACAGCTGCATGCATTTCCGGTTCCTTCGCATGAAGGCCCAGGAACCTCGTTGAAAGCGAGAACCAGAGCCGTTAAACCAAAAAGGACAATGAAAGACCCGGACTGTGATGTGAACATTATGAACTTGAGCAGGCCTGTGTTTGAATGGGAGTGTGATACCGGATACCAGAAGTTCACAGTCTACTTATACCTGACTACTAATCAGGAGTACTTCTCCGTAAACACAACATCGCGCTCTGAGAACGCCTCCAAGCCCAGAAATCCAGACGTGGCTCCAGAAGAATAACATGGAGACGGTTGCATCGACCTGCCTGCAAGGCGTTGCAATGCGTGAACGGACCATCCAATTGAGTTTCAAGCACGATTCCGACACGGAATGGGACGTTTTAGAGTTTGAATCCGACCGACCCTCCGACCTTCGGATGGAAGCGGAGATATTTGACGCGCTATTTCGGATTCACAAGCCACCGTTGTGGTGCAAGGATCCCCGATGACTCGAGATAGACACCTACGCAGATGTGATGGAACCCGACTGTGGTTTGCGGGTAGCAACTTCGACGATCGTGAGCCACAAAGGCGACATCGCCCAAATTCCAGAGGCTCAGGCGAACTTGCGTCCTTGGTACACCAAAACACAAGTCAAGCTGAATTGCCTAGAAGCCACATTTCTTTGCTGCTCACACTCACTGTGCCATACTATTGGCTAGAATATTTCCCTGAACTACGTCATTCCATTAGTTGAATGGGGGTAAATGAAGACTTGCTAACGTCGGATCCAGCAGATCACGCTGCATCGATCTAGCGAGAAGGTAAGCAAGCACAACGATACAATCAGTCGAGGAAGGGAAAACAAACTAGCCAGGCTTGGCAGGGTCTGGACCCCGAAACCGAAGAGATGCTCCACTCACGTGACCCAGTCCCAAACTCTTTCTCTCATTTCCCTCCATCGCTGAACTGGCTGTCCTCAAGCATCACCCAACCCATGTTGTCACTTCAATCCCTTCTTCTGATTGGATCTTGATATCCGAGGATGAAAATAAACTCCTCCCGGGGGGCACCATACCACACCGAACACTGTACCAAGAGAATCACCGCATGTGGATGAGCGGTGTTTTGCCTTTGTGGCGAAGATCCCATGGTCACGTGTTAGTGGCAGTGTGGTTTTCCTGGTGAATCTGACCCCGTGATCGGCATGTGGCAGTGCAAGAACATTTATGACGTCACCCGGCGCTCTGTTCCGATCCGTAGCGAAACTCTCTGTTAGCCCACGATATATGCGCCCATGGACAAGATGGCTGTTGGGAGCACATTACATCAATTCATCTTTCTCCTGTTCACGACACTTTACGAACACTAGATATCCCTTAGACATCTGCTTACCACCACCATGCCCTTGCCTCGCAGACTGTCCAAGGTCAGGATTCATTTCCATCCATCTTGGGTACCCGTCATCCCTATCATCGCTTGGTTTGTCACCTTATGGGCTCTCCTCGGCTGGTGGTTGAACTCAGGTCGTCCAAAACTGCCTTCAATGGAGGAATCAATCGCATACATCTCCGATATTGGTGCGACATTCCTCAAGCCTCTCTTCATTGTCGGATGTATCATCACCGGCCTGGGGTTCTTTGCCACCTTGCTCGTCGATGCTCTTTTGAGGCGAGCGGGTATTCTCGAAAGGGCAGGGAGAAGACGAGTCAGGTGGATAAGCTATGCAAGCATTGCAAGCTCCGCTGTAGGAGCAATAGGTGAGTCATCCTCTTTCCTGCCGCACCCGCTGACTCCCGTAGGTCTCATCTTCCTCTCCGGGTTTGATACCCTCCGCTGCCCAACAGAACATGATGCCTTCCTTCTCGTCTTTATGGTCGGTGTCATCTTCAGCGCCATCTTCACCATCCTGGAGTACGCCTTCCTCCTCCGTTCCCCACAAGTGCACCGTACACGCCTCCTCGAAGCCTCGTTCTACGGAAAGATCCTCGTCTTCCTCGTCGAACTCGGCCTTGCGATCGCGTTCGGAATATGTCTCAATACCAACAACCTCTACAACACCGGGGCGATCATCGAGTGGATCGTAGCGTTTGTCTTCGAGTTCTACCTGGTGACGTTCTGGATGGACCTGCATCCTGCAAACGCGGTCATCGAGAGGGAATGCGGGGATGTCGAGGCGAGGGTGGTAGATCCGACCATGACGGGAACGGCAGGTGCTGGGAGGACGCTCGTAGCACCGAGGTTCTCGCATCCGCGGGGCATTGGAGCACCGGCTGTAACTGCTGCGCCTGCTGGTGCACCACCGATGGCATCTGTCGCGCCAGCGCCAGCACATGCAAATGCAACTACTTTACAGGCCGATGGAGTACCGTCTTATCCTACACCTACGGCTACGATACCCGCGCGTTCCGCAGGGACGTTAGAACCTCCAAGGGTGACGATTCCCCGCCTGGCTGCTCACAAACCAGCACAGGCGGCAATCCCTGTGCGCGCATGAGACGGAGAAGAACTATTCTATCATATCAAACATATAATACACGCATCTACATCAACAGTTTGTAGCCCTAGTATAGTAGACGGATCGTGGATGGATGGGAAGATAGTGTTGGGGGATTCTTATACGCTGACGCATGGAAAGCCGATAGTGCGAGGTTCGATTTCACGGGCATTTGCCTCCTTTTTCGCGCGCCACGCATCGGACCCCAATTTGTAGTAAAAAAAAAGGGATGATAATTATGTAAGAGCACCTAACCCGAAGTAACCCTAACCTGAATAGTTTATGAACCTTAACCTGAAAATGATATAACCTTAAATAATAAAAACATCAGTAGCAGTAATAGTAATAGTAATAGTAATAGTAATAGTAATAGTAATAGTAATAGTAATAGTAATAGTAATAGTAATAGTAATAGTAATAGTAATAGTAATAGTAATAGTAATAGTAATAGTAATAGTAATAGTAATAGTAATAGTAATAGTAATAGTAATAGTAATAGTAATAGTAATAGTAATAGTAATAGTAATAGTAATAGTAATAGTAATGGTAACACTGAGTCTCACAAAGAAAGAAATGATGGTAGCATTAGTAATGTCAGGGCACACCATCAAGTGGAGGCTGAACACAAAGATTTCAGGTGAAGCTGCAACCTATTGGGGTGACCTGACTGCTGAACAACCACTACTCACCCAATAGCTCAACATCAGACCTCTCAGAGGTCTTTGAACATCTGCTTTGGGATCTCTCATGGTATTGGCCCTGTTGGCCACTGTGAGGGTGACACAGTCTAGGAGCTAGCAATGACTATATGAGTG
>NW_024467206.1:1146780-1149278 GCF_000292625.1 Dacryopinax primogenitus | reverse complement strand
TAGTAATAGTAATAGTAATAGTAATAGTAATAGTAATAGTAATAGTAATAGTAATAGTAATAGTAATAGCAATAGTAATAGTAATAGTAATAGTAATAGTAATAGTAATAGTAATAGTAATAGTAATAGTAATAGTAATAGTAATAGTAATAGTAATAGTAATAGTAATAGTAATAGTAATAGTCATACTCAATACTACTTCAGTCTTGTAATAATGTCAGTATTACTGTACCTGCATGATCATATGTGATTTGCTTCTGACTTAGGGTCCGGAGCAGAAGCAAACAAAGATGGTTCCATTAGGGTATTGGCCTGCAGCAGGCCAATTCATGCCAATTTACTTGCACTGGTCTGTTACCTGCAAACAAAGATGGTGTATTGGCCTGCCACACTGGTGATCCAACCCAAGAGGTGTCCAAAATATCGGTCCAATGGGTGGTGTGCAAGAACTCACTAGGGAAAGAGGGGAGAGATGGGGAAAGTCAGTAGGAATGCTGGAGTCAGCCTGTAGCTGAGCTATCAAAAGTCAGTATGCAATAATTGGAGCTCAGTGTCCATCCAGTCCAGTCACAATAAGTCAAGTCAGAATCTGCTAAGTCAAGTCAAGTCTGCTAATATACCAAGAATTGGGTCCATATAATGCTATCAGAAAAGGGGCAGAATAAGCTAGATACAGGAGTTTCTGGAAACCACTTATACTAGCTAATCTAAACTGTACTCTATACTAAACTGGTCTCTGGATACCTCTCTAAGGCAAGCATTGGCATGCCGAATATCTGGGTGGGTTGATCCCATTGCAGAGGAAACCCACCATCATCATGCCGAATATCTGAGTGGTCCCATCGCCTGGGAAATCATAGTCATTGCCATGCTGAATATCCAGGGGAGTTGAGACTCGTCACTGGGGTGCATTGTCCTGTGTAGTGAGGGTCTATAGTGCTGCGCAACAGTCTCTAAGGCCCAAAAATAGCTGTGGGAATATCGACCTGACACATCCTACTGGAGGTGGGGTTGTTCACCAGTCTGTTACCTGTTACAATCTCCACTTTTACTTTGAAAACACTGGGCTGTTACAAGTTACAAAAGTATATGTTCATGCAGGTACAGTATTGTTAGGGAATGTGCAATTCTTAGCACACAAAGAGATGTGAATTGCCTTGCAGATCACCCAATACTATGGATGGATGCTGATCCAACCCAAGAGGTGTCTGAATATCCATGGTCCAAATATGTTGGTCTGATGGGAGGTGTGTCAGCTCTTGTTGCTGAAGGGGTGGTAATTTGGGAAGAGCACATATGCATGTTTGGTCATTCAGTCAGTCAGTCAGGTAGTCAGTCGTCAGTATTAACCAAGTGATTTGCAGTCAGAAATTGGTATGTGAAAGTCAGAAGTTGGTCTCAAAGCAGTTTTTCAGTCAGGTGTTCTTCATGCCAGTATAGGGCACTGCCTGTTACCACCCCTGGCCACCCATTTTGCCCTAGGAGCAATGAAACAACAAGCCCCTGGAACTTCCTGTGCTGGTAACTGCCTTAGGATGATGGCAGTGGCCACACAAGACATTGTGCAGAGGACACCACAAGACTGCTGTGTCCAGACACTTGGGGTGAGACATAGCAGTGCTAAAGGCCCCTCCTGGGAGTAGTGGGATGCAAGATGACACTTGTAGGAGTCTCCACAATTTATTGGAAAGGTTTGGGAGGCCCAGGGGTGTTGCTAGAATGTCTATCTGACACTTGTAGGAGTCCCCAGAATTTACCTGGACTCCTGGGCTTTTGGTGAACAACTACAAGGTATATAAACAGTAGTACAGTGATGCTGTATCCCTCAGATTTGATCTCTGAGGAGACTCCTTAGTCTACAAGCAGTTTCTAAGTCATCTCATCATTGTCAGGGCACACCATTGAGCAGAGGCCAAACACAAAGGTTTTGGGCAAAGCTTCAACCTATTGGGGTGACCTGACTGCCAAACAACCACTAATCATCCAAAAGCCTGACATCAGACCTCTCGGTGGTCCTTGCATGTCTGCTTTGGGATCTCTCATGGTATTGGCCATGTTAGCCACATGGAGTAGTGAGAGTGATATGGGAAGGGGGGTCAATAGTCCCAATAACCTTGACAGTCAACCATGCTCAGTATGTTGCACAAGTTGGTATGGGAGAATTGGCAGTGGTAGTAGGAGGGATGTTGTAGTTGACCAGTATTGAGGTCAAACCACAAGCTATTGGGAATCATGGTTGACTGTGTCAGGGCACCAGCTCATTGCTTGGTCAAGAGACATGACTAAGCCTTTATGACATGGAAGTAGCTGGTATACCTTGGTATGTGCTGGAACCTGCTGGAAGGATTGGATGGTCAGGTAACCTGCTGTGCATGGCTGTGCATGACCTCATATGACCTCATCCTTGGTCATATGACCTGATCACCTGACTAGGCTGAGTAAGCAAGATGTTCTAGCAGGTTCCACCACAGAGGTATAAATATAAGGCCTACTCTGCC
>NW_024467206.1:1142368-1146605 GCF_000292625.1 Dacryopinax primogenitus | reverse complement strand
CAGTCAACCATGCTCAGTATGTGCACAAGTGGTATGGGAGAATGGCAGTGGTAGTAGGAGGGATGTTGTAGTTGACCAGTATTGAGGTCAAACCACAAGCTATTGGGAATCATGGTTGACTGTGTCAGGGCACCAGCTCATTGCTTGGTCAAGAGACATGACTAAGCCTTTATGACATGGAAGTAGCTGGTATACCTTGGTATGTGCTGGAACCTGCTGGAAGGATTGGATGGTCAGGTAACCTGCTGTGCATGGCTGTGCATGACCTCATATGACCTCATCCTTGGTCATATGACCTGATCACCTGACTAGGCTGAGTAAGCAAGATGTTCTAGCAGGTTCCACCACAGAGGTATAAATATAAGGCCTACTCTGCCTGGGGACTGTCTCTTCAGACTTGGTCTCTTAGGATCATCCACAGGTACCTATACTGTAGATAGGTCTTAGTCATCAGGTCTACTCCACTTCCTTGTTGCCTGCTTAGACTCTTGGCACTCTTAGGTGAGCAGACTTGGTCAGCCTGTGTTGCCCTAACAGACTGATCATGTCAACATTGGACTCAGGCAGGACAAAGCCATGCCTTCAGGAGTCAGTGGAGGTATTGCATGGGTATTGGTGGGAGGGGATGGGATCTCAATGGTAACCCTTTGTTGATTGGGCAGAATCGAGGGGATGTTGGATGGGGAGGAGTCCAGAGTTGCCTGTCACCTAGACTTGGGCAGCATAGTGCAATGCCAGCAGAATCAGTATGGACATCAGGCAATCACAGTGAGCCATCAGGGGTGTAGTCAGGGGTTCAGTTACTCATAGGCAAGAACCTTGCCGAAAGAAGGGGTGTTGGGCTTGCCTCATGAGCTTTTGTAGAGATCAAGCACAGGTCAGACCTCTAGTCTCTAGGAGGGTGGCCTATCAGCAGAGACTTTGGATACATTGGCACCAGTCATCCGGAAGTCAACAGTCTTGGCTGGAGCACCAGCCTTTGGAGGGTACAATGAAGAATTGGGGTGTGTCACCAGGTTATTGAGTACCTCAGTCTGACTACCTGAGGTCAATCAACATGATCATGGACAGTTCACTTCCTTTGAGGGAGATTGGTGTTTTGGGTTGTACTAGACAGTGGGATTCCTGAGAGACCAAATCTGAGGCTTCTGTGCCCTCAGACTGGTGCCTACATATACATGCCAGAGGAAACAAAAGGAAGCAATAGACTGTGGCTGAGAAACTGTACTTGTCCATCTTACCTCAGGGCAAATCTTGTGACCAAAGGTCTCCTGATCATGGGTGAAGTCTCCCAATCTCCACACTAGGGCTCACCCCTACTTCTCAATTGTCAGCCAAAGCCTGGCCAAAACATGCTTTGAGATCTGATTTGATCCCGATCACCTATACTTGAGTCATAGGCACCTTGAGTAGGTAGCCAAAACTGCCAAAAGGTGGCTACTTGTCTTCAACCTGTTGAAAGCCTTGCTGAGGCCCATGACCAAGGCCTACAAATAGTCAAATATGATTGATAGGCTGGCCCAAAAGGTATTCAAACCCTGACCCCCTATGCCTTAGGCCCCAAAGTCTTTTGGGTGTCCTAGCAACTTGATGAAGGGGTTTAAACTCCAGTTGACATGACTGAGAGTCTTGCACAAATATGCGACTTGAGTGTTCAGTCCTTGCGAAAGGTGAACAATCACTGATAGCCTGGAAATGAGGGGTTGAGTGTGTCAAACTGGTGGCATTTGGGCCTGAATAGGAGTTCATAGAGGTCAAACCTGACAATCATCTTGGACCCCCTTCTACACACGCCTGAACACCCTGCTCTCATAAACTTGCCTTGACTCCACAACTCTTGCTACACTTTCTGTGAGGGTGACACAGTCTAGGCCCTAGCAATGACTGTATGACTGAACAGGCAAGACCTTGAGCACATGTGCAATGCACCAGTATGGGTGGGTGAGAGGGCAAGATTGCTCAACCCTTGTCACCAGACACAATACAGAGAGACAGATAACTAGTCACTGATCCAACCCAAGAGGTGTCCAAAATATCAGGTGTCTGAATATATTGGTCCAATGGGAGGTGTGCAAGAACTTGCAGGGGAAAGAGGGGGAAAAGTTGGTAAAGTTGCAGGTACAGAAGTCAGTTGGTAAATTGGAAGTCAGTCTCAGTCCAGTCAGTCATGATAAGTCAAGTTGAATACACTAAGTCAAGTCTGCCTGTGCATGATAATCGGGTCTGTATAATGCTAATGGAAAAGGGGCAGAATAAGCTAAGTACAGGAGTTTCTGAAAACTACTTATACTAGCTACTCTAGGCTGTGCTCAATACTAATCTCATATCTGGATACCTCACCAAGGCAGATGTTGGCATGCCGAATATCTGGGTGGGTCAATCCCATTGTGAGGGAAACCCATAGTCATCATGCCAAATATTTGGAGAGTTGAGGCTCGTTGCAGGGGTCTGTTGTCTACATTGTGAGGGTCCATAGTGCCACGCAACAGTCTCCAAGGGTCTCAATATGCATGGGAATACCAGCCTGACACACCCCACCAAAGGTGGGGTTGTTCACCAGTGCAAGTAAAATGGCATGAATTGGCCTGCTGCAGGCCAATACCCTAATGGAACCATCTTTGTTTGCTTCTGCTCCGGACCCTAAGTCAGAAGCAAATCACATATGATCATGCAGGTACAGTAATACTGACATTATTACAAGACTGAAGTAGTATTGAGTATGACTATTACTATTACTATTACTATTACTATTACTATTACTATTACTATTACTATTACTAAGGGTTTTTATTATTTAAGGTTATATCATTTTCAGGTTAAGGTTCATGTGCTATTTGGGTTAGGGTTACTTCGGGTTAGGTGCTCTTACATAACTTTACATAATTATCATCCCTATTTTTTACTACAAACTGGGGTCTGACACAAGGCTGTGCAAAAATGGAGGCAATGCCCATAAAATCAAACCTTGCATTATCAGCTTTCCATACTGATGTAAACATCTCCACATCATGCATTACACATCACCACTTTACTTCTGCTGATCACTTGGTGTTTGCACCAACTCTTTGAAATGTACATGAATGCTGGATACATCACTTGCTGCCCTGATACTGGACACATTCTCAGTCCACTCAATAAAGTCAGCATGAGCAGCCTTCTGTGGTTTGGCCATTGAATTCCTAAGGCAATTCAGACAGCTCTGATCCATATGGTTACAAAGAATGCACTTGAGCCCTGAAAGGCTTGCAGCTGGACCTGTGTTGGCAAACTGAATTTGTCACCAGCATTGTCCCACCAGTTGGACCTCTTAGCTCCTTAGCTCCAGACCCTAGTTAGAAGTGTTGGGCCAGCACATCATCAATGCTAGTTAGGCACATCCCACAGAAGGGAAGCAAGTAAATAATGCAATTCCACAAGCACAGCACTGTTTGACTGCCCAGACTACATGAGTTATCTACTCCAGACCACCTACATGGCAGATTCAGGTAACATCACTTTACAACAATATCTGAATGTGTCAAAGACCGATGCAGGACTGCCCTTGAGAGAACAGCCCCCCCCCCAGATCCCAAAGAGAAAGGCAGCCCACATCCAGATGTGACTTGCCCCCACACTCCACCCTCATCCCCATGGCCACACCAGAGAGGGAGCATGAACACAAACTCTGGAAGATCTGGTTTGCAAGCCTCCTGTCATTCACCCAGTTGTGCCGCAGACATGTCGTCACCTGGAGGTGTTCAGCACTGGACATGCAGGACACTGAGTTCTCACTTTGTCCCAAAGTGAGATTTGAGGCAGATCCCAAAGAAGGGGCAGCAGCAATATATGTCCAGCAAGAATACCAAGACATTGGGGCATCTGGAGCAGGGGAACAAGTGTGGGAGGATGTTGAGATGGAAGATGTTGGGGAGGGGTTTTCTGCTTTGACAACATGGGCAGAATTAACATGCACCTCACTTGAAGGATTCCGTCTGGAATTGAGCTGACTCTTTGTCCAGAGCTGCTGTGAGACATGCAGCTGGACATGGGGCACATGCAAAATTGCTTCCGCAGATTGTGGCAGTATGGGACTGTCTCGTTCCTGACTTGGTTGATGATTACTTGCTCTGGCAGCATGCTGGAGGGGGCAGACTTTCCGGAACCAATGGGCATGGTGTATCCGGGCTATTGATCTGTCAGGGCACCAGCTCATTGCTTGGTCAAGAGACATGACTAAGCCTTTATGACATGGAAGTAG
>NW_024467206.1:1125673-1142348 GCF_000292625.1 Dacryopinax primogenitus | reverse complement strand
TTGGGGAGGGTTTTCTGCTTTGACAACATGGGCAGAATTAACATGCACTCACTTGAAGGATTCCGTCTGGAATTGAGCTGACTCTTTGTCCAGAGCTGCTGTGAGACATGCAGCTGGACATGGGGCACATGCAAAATTGCTTCCGCAGATTGTGGCAGTATGGGACTGTCTCGTTCCTGACTTGGTTGATGATTACTTGCTCTGGCAGCATGCTGGAGGGGGCAGACTTTCCGGAACCAATGGGCATGGTGTATCCGGGCTATTGATCTGTCAGGGCACCAGCTCATTGCTTGGTCAAGAGACATGACTAAGCCTTTATGACATGGAAGTAGCTGGTATACCTTGGTATGTGCTGGAACCTGCTGGAAGGATTGGATGGTCAGGTAACCTGCTGTGCATGGCTGTGCATGACCTCATATGACCTCATCCTTGGTCATATGACCTGATCACCTGACTAGGCTGAGTAAGCAAGATGTTCTAGCAGGTTCCACCACAGAGGTATAAATATAAGGCCTACTCTGCCTGGGGACTGTCTCTTCAGACTTGGTCTCTTAGGATCATCCACAGGTACCTATACTGTAGATAGGTCTTAGTCATCAGGTCTACTCCACTTCCTTGTTGCCTGCTTAGACTCTTGGCACTCTTAGGTGAGCAGACTTGGTCAGCCTGTGTTGCCCTAACAGTCACCCACCTTGGTTTGCCCCCAATTTAACTCTTCCAGATGATCCTCGCCATTGGCCCAAGCTTCCAGACTCGATTTGCTCTGCCATCCAGACTTTCAAGATTGAGAATGGTCTTCCTGGAAACAACAAGAACAATTATCTTCTCCAGAGAGGGGTTACAACAGCTTATTACTTTCATCACCCTTACTCCTGGGCCAACACTCTTTCTTGCATGCTCAAGATCGAGACTCGCCAGAAGGGCATTTTCTGGAGATTTGATTATGACAAGATCTTGAAGGCCATGTTTGAGGAGAAGGTGTACCACTGGGCAGATCATGGCATTGTCAGGACTGGTGATGGCCTTAGGTTCAAGAGGGAGGATGACAATGAGAATCCTCTCAAGGATTTTGAAGATCTCTACTCCTGAACAAGTTTGCTGTCTGTGGAATTCTCTTGCTGCTTCATGCTCTCCCAAGTTTTCTTGTTTATGTGTACCCTCATGAAACAAAAGAAATGTAATGCCAGTATAACACATAGTAGTCTCCTCATTGCATTGCAATGACACCATGTGATCCAGATTTATTGTTTTTTGTACAGGGTCTGGACTGAACTTCTTTTTGGACTGGCCCTGTCCTTCTTTGCCCATCACTCTCCTGACAGAAAAACCTCTATTCCTCTTCTTGTGACATTGACAGCTCTCCCAATGTCCAGAACTGATGGGATTCTCTTGACATGGCAGAAGAAAAAGGAGAAATGGTCTGCCAATCATGCCTGCCAGGAGAAAGCACACCAGGAGGCAGTCCAGATCGTGAATGTTCTTCATGAGAGTATTTGGTGCAGTGCCACTTGATCTGGAATATCAGAGGAGACAATGAGAGAGTTCATTTTTGGGACACAGAACTTGTCTCAATTCCAGAGGAAGGATGCCCCAAACCTCAAAAATGTTGCTGTGCACCTGACAAAGCTTGACTGGCAAGAGAAAGGTTTGTGTTTTGTTTTCATTCACTTTTCTCAACATATCTAACCACATGCAGGTCAGGAGTTTGACTTACATGCAGTGAAGCTGGAGTGGGAGTTGTGTCTGGCAGGGCTCCAGCAAGACAGAAATGCTGCCAAATCTGGAAGGGAATGGTTGCAAGCCCATCATGATGCAGAGGTGCACCAAATGTGGGTCTCCAGAAAGTCACGGGAAGGAGATCAGACTGTGACTACATTGGCTTTGCAGCAGGAGGTGACTTTACTTCTTTCTCTCCTGACCACCAAGGTTCTTTTGCTGACTCTGATGGCAGGCACATGCATTCAACATCCAGACCCAAGGTCACATCTTCGGGTTTACCATCAAAGGGATGCCTCTGGACTATGGTGCAGCACAATTCTTTGGAGATGATGTTGGGGAAGCCTTTCTCTGTCAGGTTCTTGGGAAGTCTGGAGAGGAGTTGGCAAAAGAATTTGAGATCTTTGCCATTCATGGCTCTCAAGGTGTGATGCTGATCTATAAGTTGTTTTTGGTCATCTGGTCCTGATGGCATTGGTAGGCATGACTTCTAGAATGCTGGACCATAAGCTTGAACTAAAATCAGGTGTCCGGAAGATGCTTCTTAGTGGGCTGCATGTGCTCTGTCAACTTTTTATTGTCTGGATTATACTAAGCCTTTCTCTCAGGATCCGTATCCAACAATGATACAGCCATCATGCAGTATTCCAAGTTTGGGAGGAACATTGAGGACATGTATGCCATCACTCTGGAAGGTAGGCTGGGTGGCCATATTGAGAACCCTTCAACTCTTGCAATGGCAGAGCTGAAAGTCTTGCATTCTGCTCTTCTGGAGGGGAAATGTTTTTTCTGGCCCTTGAATGATGCAGACCAACTCCGGAGACAGCACAAGCGAGAGGTCAAGAGGGAAACTGCTTGTGGTAAGCATCTCCAGAGAGCACAGGCATTGACAGCTCAGGAGGAGACCATCACTTGTATTCACAGTGATATCTCGACATCACTCCTGAATGGGAGTGATGTACTCCCAATCACCTCATACTGCTGGTCTGGAGCAAATGATAATGTACATAATGTATTCTAGATAATTATTTCAATATAGAACACATCATGATCCCCTTCTGCATGCTTGTTGGGTCTCCTTTTCCGGGTTCGGTACTTTCCCCTGCCGGAGAAGCCGTGCCCTGTGCTTCCGGAAGCACAGCCCCGTGTTACTGACAGGACCTTTGCTGGACGGGCATTTTCCACTAGTTTGAGGTCTAGACGCACGTCGTCCCTGTCTCTAGCAAGGGTCTTTTTCTGCGAGACACAGGTGGGACTGGGACTGGCGTCCAGGACCGGACCATCACGGGACTGGACCGGGACCGACTATCGCCAAAAATCCGGGACCGTCCAGGACTGGATGGACCGGACTGGACCGTTGCCATCCCTAATTTGTGAGCTCCGCTTGAACCACGTCTACCGGTATCGCGCACCTTGTTATCTGCCATCCATTTCCACGCCTCCTGCTCAGCGATCGTCTTGGCTGCGCAATACATAGCTGTCCTATTCTTCGGATTACCCCTCTCCTCTTCTGACATCCTCTTGAATGCATCAACCGCATCGTCGTTCCAGTCTTCATCGTTGAGCGTATGGTCACCGTTCTGGCCGGGGGTGATACAGGTCACGGACGAAGAAGTAAGCACGACGCGCTTCACAGAGGATTCTTTCGCGGCCGCCCGGAACACGGAGAGGATAGAGGTGGTCGCCTGGTCGATCCATGTTGCTAATAAATTGCAATATGAGTATCACAAGTACGGTTACTGGCTCAAAGGAAGCTGCCCACCTGTGTGGCCAGGCAGAGCGACATGCACAATACCCTCCGCACCCACAAACGCCTTCTCGAACTGCGCCTGATCCGTGAGGTCATCCACAATGACAACCTCGAACTTGTCCTCTCCCGCATCCACTCCCAGCTCGTTGTATTTCGCTCCCAGCTCCTCGGCCTTCTTAGTGTCGCGTACGGTGCCCCGTACTCGGTAGCCTGCCTGGAGAGCGGCCAACCCGACGTGGGAGCCAATGTAGCCTGTGATGCCGGTGACGACGACTAGCGAGCCTGGAGTGATGGGAGCCATTGGAGTTGTTCAGCGAAAGAGAACACAGAAGGGCAGGGCGACATCTGTGGCTGGCATATTCCCTCCACCCCGGAAGTCATTCCGCGTTGGTCGTCCAATAGCGAACAGAGATTGTGAACATGACGCAACAAGAAGACCCTGGACATCAACACAACCCTGATGACTCCTCTCTATTCACCAGATGTGGCTTGACGAAGGGAACACAGGACAAACATGTACATTGGAAATGAGTAGTTGTGTTGGGAAATGCCGAATAATATGATGAACAAACGCCGGTTAGAGAACGCAAAACTATCGTCTACTCTTCCCACCCTTTCCGCCCTTCCCACCCTTCCCGCCAACTTTCTTACCTACTTTCCCAGCAAGTCCAACCTTATCCTTGGAACTAGTCCGCATACCCTCTCGCTTACTCTTCTGTGTCATATCACGATCAAACGCCGACTTGGTCGCCTTCTTGCTCTTGTCCTTCTTGCCAGGTTTTTGCGGTTTGCGCGGTTCTGGCAAGCCAATCTTTGTCGGTCTGGAGGACTTCTTCGCAGACCGGATAGCAGCCGCGTCGGAGCGCTTGGACGACACGTCCTCCTCCATAGCCAGCTTTCTTCGTTTGGCTTTGCGAGAGAGGCCAGAGAGTTTGTCACGTTTTGGACCCGCCTAAGCGCATGTATAAGTGATTTGCGAGCTGCATGAAGAAAGTGGGCAACTCACAGACTTGTTCTCATCTTTGTTATCCTTAACATTCGACGCGAATCCCCCCACATACTTCTCCTTACTAAGTTCTGAAGGCAAATTCAGATCAAAATCGACAAATACCGCATAGGTCTCACCTTGCGTGTTCTTCTTCTCCTTCTCTGTTTGGAACCATGTTCTCGCTGGACGGGAAAAGATCGCTTCCTCATGCTCGATCAGATTCTCTCCTTTCTTAAGCTGCATCTCCGCCTGCCTCAACGCCTTCTCCTCCTTCTCCTCTTTCAGTACCGCATCCACTTCGTCGTGCAACCCCTTGAGCTTGGCCGCCATCTTGGCCACCGCCTCTGCAGGCACTAGCCGATGTTTGACCTGGTCCGCAGGACTGTGCTTGATAACCGCCTTGAGCATCTTCCGGTCCGCCTCTCCCACGAGAGTGACCGAGCGACCCTTGCTCCCCGCACGTGCCGTTCGACCCACCCGATGCAAGTACTGCGCTATCTGGCCAGGCATGTCATAATTGATAACCGTCTCAATACCCCTGATGTCCAAACCACGCGAAGCAAGATCGGTGGCCAGGAGGAAGTCGACATCGCCGTCCTTGAACTGCTGCAGCGCGCGAAGTCGTTGTTCCTGAGTAAGGTTGCCGTGCAACTCGCCAGCTTTCATGCCCAGGAGACCGAAGACGATCCGCATCTGATGCGCGAAGGCTTTGCTGCGGAAGAAGATGATACACCGAGTACGGAACGTCCGCTTGCAGAGAGTCATGAGGAGGGCGGGACGGTCGTCTTCTCTATTATCCCTTACTCGGACAAACTCTTGCGTCAAGCCGCTGGCAGTGCTCTTCCGAGGATCGACAAACAATCGCACAGGTTTGTTCAGTCCCATACGGATGAGCTCGTCCACAGAATCTGTCATGGTTGCAGAGAAGAGCATCGTCTGCCGTTGTTTTGGGCAAGCAGAGATGATCTCCCCCAACTCTGCGGCGAAACCCTCCTCCAACATCCGGTCTGCTTCGTCCATGATCAGCACGTCGAGCATGTCCAACGAAAAGCTGGGTGAGTTGCGTAGATGATCGATCAGCCGTCCAGGAGTGGCAATGACCACGTCGGGTCGAGTACGGAGCTCCGCCTCCTGACCCTTGAGGGAGAGGCCACCAACAACAAGGCTGAAGCGCACGTCGGTGAAACTCCCAATACGCGTCGCAACGGCGTGACACTGTACAGCCAATTCTCGGGTGGGGCAGAGGATGACGACCCTCGTTGTTGCTGCTGCCTTGCCTCTGTCACGGAAGAGCAGTCGTTCGAGGATGGGGATCACGAATGCTGCAGTCTTGCCGCTTCCGGTGACAGCACCACCGACTACGTCCTTCCCGAGCAAGGCGACAGGGATCGCAGCAGCCTGGATAGGTGTTGGTTTTTCGAATCCGAGGTTAGCGAGCGCCTTGAGCAGTGGACGAGAGAGGTTCATGCTCTGGAACGTCACATCAGACGTGGAAGTCGCAGCGTCGGGAGTGTCGAAGTAAGCTGCTTTGCGGGAAGCTTCAGCGGCAGTTTCGGGGGCAGAAGAACCGGAGGATGATGCGACAGAGGCAGCGTCGTCTTCATCCTCCTCTCCATCTTCTTCCTCCTCCTCATTGTCCTCTTCTTTGTCTGATGAAGCCAGCGGATCTTCTTCGCTTTCATCATCACCATCATCAACCGCAGCTTGTCCAAAACCCTCTTCATCTTCATCATCATCCTCTTCATCCTCGTGGTCGTCCAAGTTATTTTCCTCTTCATCGTCATCCCCCTCCTCTTCCTCTTCATCCTCCTCCTCCCTCTTTCGCTTCTTCCCTCCCGCATCCCTCAATCGCCGTCGCTCAATAATATCATTAACAGAAATCGGTTCCTAAACCTCCCCTCAGCACCATCTCCAAACGCAACACACCCACATACCGGCTTACTGCCCTGAACGACATCCCTAACCTCCAACTCCGGGAAATCCCACGGATCCGCCAAGCCGACAAACCCTCCTCCAGTAGTATCAAACGCGAAATCAGCGTTGATCTCGTCGCCGTCGCCCTCTTCCGCTTCCGCGTCTGGCTTCGGTTTGCGAGCCCGCTGTTTCTTGCCCTTGACTGGCACGGGGAGAT
Organism: Dacryopinax primogenitus; assembly: GCF_000292625.1. Lineage (NCBI taxonomy): Eukaryota > Fungi > Basidiomycota > Dacrymycetes > Dacrymycetales > Dacrymycetaceae > Dacryopinax > Dacryopinax primogenitus. Next base: position 1,135,763 of record NW_024467206.1, on the reverse strand, counting down.
CCGAGTCTTCCGCATCGGATACTTCGACCTCCTCGTCCGACTCGATCGTCATAACAAAGTCGCCTTGTTGCTTCATGTTGTTGGGTATTGAGGTATCAATACCGTGAGTGTTCGAAGCCACAAGAGTGCACGGACGACAATAGCCCTACTCTCAGCTCAGACCAAAAAAAGTTGAGGACCCTGCCCTGTTTTCACGTTCTACTCGATAGGACGGAGTTATTTATTTGCTCTTGCCTTTAAAGGGAATCAGGGATCAAGGTGCTGCAGAGCCTGACAGGTAATTCGAATCTCCCGTATTCACTCTATCTCATACCAGGCACAACGCGTCTATTAGTTATCCACAATACTCCGTATCTATCACATATCACAAGGTAACCTCCCGGGAATAGATGATTGTACATTTTTTTTCTTCGGACAGTTCCACATCCGGTCACTGGTTGCTCCAAGGCACTTCGTCAAACAGCATGCTCACACTCTCACCATAATGGCTCCTGCGGACCGTCTCCGCCAGCACGCCCGTGATGTCTATCACCTCGAGTTTCCCTCCCCACGCACCGTGTTTCTCCTGCGCAACCAGCTTGTCCCTCACCGGGAGCGTGTTCGTAATAACGAGCTTCTCGAGGGCACTCACCCGCACCGTCGGTTCCGCTCGGCCGGAGAGGACACCATGTGTCACCACTGCCCACACCCTGCGTGCGCCAGCCTCGATGAGATGGTGCGCGGCGAGCTCGAGCGTCCCGCACGTATCGGCCATATCGTCAACGAGGATGGCGATCTTATCCCTTACAGATCCGACGAGGATCATGCGCGAAACCTGATTTTCCTTCTTCCGCTCTTTGTGGAATATCGCCAGATCGGAATTGAGCTTGTCGGCGATGGAGGCGGCGCTGTATGATGTTGGTTAGAGGGGAGGATCGGACCTGAGGCGGGGACGCACCGTTTTGTACCCCCGGCGTCGGGGGAAACGATCACGACGTCTTTTTGTGGACTCTCGTCCGGTCCGAGTGCATCTCGGATGAAGCGAATCATCGATGGCTCGCCATACAAGCTGAGGGCTGTCAGCACGTGTTCGAGTGCTGTCGAACAAAGGCTCACTTATCCACCGGCACGTCAAAGAACCCCTGAATCTGCGATGCATGCAAGTCCATCGTCTATGTCCCAATCAGCAAAGTATCCGGGCTCAGAATAGGATACGCACAATAACATGATCACACCCGCTCGTCTGCAACATGTTCGCCACAAGCTTAGCGCTGATCGGCGCTCTGCTCTTCTCCTTCCTGTCCTGTCTCGCATACGGAAAATGCGGGATAACAGCCGTGATCCTTCCCGCGCTGGCGATCTTGCACGCGTGGATCATGATGCACAGTTCCATGAGGGCGATGTTGACTTGGCCCGAAGCGGAGGTGCCGAGGATGTACACGTCTTCTTCTCGCACGGACTCTTGTAGCTGGACTTGGGTCTCGCCGATCCCGTTGTTGGAGACTTTTACTGGGGAGAGGGAGATCCCCAGTCTGGGAGGGGTCAGGGATTTGGTTGGGGAGCAGGAAGAGGGGCGTACCGTTGTGCGATGAGCTCTGCCATCTCGGGGTGACTCGTCCCTGCCATCCTTCTCAGTACAAGTATCGTCAACGTTTCGCCCCACTCACCCGCGATGAGCTTGATCCCCCGTCCACTATGCATGTTGAGCGCCTATGGAGAACGAGCGAGTCGTAAGGGGTGCGAAGAAAAGTTCCGAGAGTCGACAGAAAGCGAAAGTCAAGCACAGCAAGCAAAAGTGAACCAAGCCAAGAGATATAGAGAACAAGAGTGAGAGGTGCTGTCCGACTAGAACCTATAAAGCGGGCATAATCACCATCGTTGACTGTCCGGGACAAGCTGGTCGTTCTCAGGGCAATGCAGTCCTGGCTCGGCACTGAAGGTCGCACGAGAGCAGGTCGAGGGTAAGGGATGAAATGGCTCGGATATACTGTGTTTCCCCCTTTACAATTGAGAAGCGGATGCTGCTCTGTTCACAAGTACTGGTCAGCCTTCCCCCTCACACATAACAACATAAGACCCGGCCCGCGTATCGGATCCTTTTTCCCTCACACCTGCAAAAAAACTGAGAGAAGAGGGGGATGACGCACGTGTGGGAGGGACCCTGAGGGAATTGCCGACTGCGGCGAACTGCCGAATCTCTCCTTGTTACGAATTAGATCAGTTTAATGATGAAAGTGCGATGAGAAGGGAGGGAGAGAGGAAGTTGAAGAGGAAGAGATGTGCCTTGAGAGCGACTCATCGTCGGGAGATAAAGGAGCAAGGGGGCGTGCAACCCTATTCCACACATATGCAACGAATGCCCTGTATGGTTAGGGAACAAGATTCCCCAATCTTCCGGGAACGACCGCATTCTCATGTTGGGACAAAATTCATTCATTCACATGATCCGTACTCTGTACTCTGTACTCTTCCCTCACCCAGCCTGGCACTAGCCTCAACGTCGTACAACCACAACCACGTTCGATGTTCCTATCAATAACACGGAATGGAGATCGGTGCGAGCGCAGAATACAATGCGTGCAGAGGAGGGCAAGTCTTTGATTTACCAACAAGGCCAAAATAGCCAGAAAACGAAAGCGGGGGTGTGCATAAATCAACGCGGTATGCCGTATACCAGTACAAGTAGACCCAAAGAGATGATGAAGTTGACCAGGACTAGAAGTGCGGCCTCGGCCCAGAGTTGAGGATCGCAAGCAGGTTCTCAGGCTGCCGAGGCTTGGGCATGTCTAGAGCAGGCATGGGTGCTGAGACCGAGGGCATTGGGGCCCTGGTACTTATCAGCTGGGGGAAAACAGGCTGTCCCTGCGGACGATAGAGGATCTGTTCTCCGCTGACCCGGTTCTGCCGGTTCTGGTTGAGGTTCTGTACTTCTCTCGGACGGGGGAGGGGCATGCCCTTAGGGAAGAAGGCGTCTAGGGGAGCATCGGACGAAGGGCCGGCATATGGGTAGTCTCCTGGCATTTGCGGCTGAGGGTTGAACGTTCCTTGAGGGAGGGGCATCTCCTGATGTGGGGGAGGCGGACCAGTGGGCATCACTGGGTTGGGAGGGTAGCCGGGTGCAGGAGGGAAAGGTGCGCCGTTGTTATACATGTTCATAACTGGTGGACCCATGGGGTTGTTCATGGGATAAGGGGCGCCATTAAGGTTGAACGCGGGGTCGGGCATGGCCAGTGGGCCGTGCATCGGCGGGGTCCCACTATGGGGAATGTCCATACTAGGGTAGGGCATACGAAGGGGTATGGGAGGTCCCATCCCCATACCATTTGCGATGCCAAGCTTAGCACGAGGGTCTTCAGAGGCAGACATGAATTCGGCGCCACTCTGATATACCGGCTCGCTGACGATCCGGTTCTGGTACGAAGGTGGCAGGGAAGGCTGCTTGGCAGAAAGTAGGGAGAGCAAGGCCCCCTTGTGTGCCTCTTGAGGAGAGGGAGCGGCTTTAGCAGACACGAATGCTGTTGGTGGGTAGTAGCCGTATGTTGCCTGAGGGTTGTGCAAGAATGAGGGCGGCTGAGATGGTTGGGGTTGCTGAGATGCCGGGCCTGGATGAGAATACGCAGAAGGCCCGTCCACTGGGTATAGTGGCATAGGCGGCGGGGCAGGCATCATCTGCGGTGCAGAGGGTGGCTGTGATGCCATCATCGCAGGAACAGGTACCTGCTTGGGAGGTGAAGGCGCCATGACGGGGAATGGGTGGCCAGCTGGCCCGTTACTCGGGAAAACACGAGAACCAGAGGGTATGGGCGGCAGAGGTCGGCCTTCTGATATCTTCCGTTGGGTGATACCAGGCATGTTAGGCGCAGTGTCGAGAAGACTATCCAAGAGAGCAATATGCTTGTCCGTCCGGTCGCCGTTACCGGATGAGGGGGATAAGCCCGGCATGGGCACGGACGGCGGTGGGGGCGGAGCAGCATTTGTGACGGTTGAACCAGAACCAGTTGATAGGGCCGATAGAAGTCGGGACATCCGATCCGCATCAGATTCTGAAACGCCATTCGGCTTGGGACTGATATGTGAAGGACCTGTTGCAGGTTGTTGGACAGCCTGTGGTATTGCGGCTACGGTTGCTCCTGGTGGAGTGACAGGTCCCAATGATGATGACCTGTCACTCTCACCCTGTGGCACTGGTTCCGGTTGTACCCCATTGGCCTTCATTGCCGACTTCTTAGCATTCACGAACGCGCGCAGGGACGACACGAACGGTGTGACGAGATAAAACTTGCCCTGCTCCTTCACCTTCTTCTTCGTCCACGTTGGGAGATCTGTGAGAGCAAACCATTCGATTTTCTGTGGCTGCTCAGCTTATGTTGGGTGCTACCAGCCAACATACTCACGCTGATCTCCTTGCGCGTTTGGGTCTCGAACGCGGTGTTCTCAGATACACCAACGACAAAGTACAGGGTTAGGCTCTGCTCGTTGATCTCTATTGTCGTCTTTGCATTCTTATCCAGAAGACCGGCAGCAGCAAAGTCGAATCCCGTTTCTTCCCGGACTTCTCGGATGGCACATGCAGCGCGCGACTCGTCCTGGTTGATCTTGCCTTTCGGAAAGGACCAAGCTGATGTAGACTTCCATCCCTTGACGAGTACACACTGTGATAGCGGGTAAGTGGTTGTCGTATTCCACGCATCGTAGGGTCATACCTTGTCCATCTTCGGGGTTAGGAGCACAGCTCCGCACACCGGCACGCGACTCTTGTACTTTTGGAAATCTTGAAACGCCTGCTCATGGCTGAAGTCGTTCAGCAGCGGACATGCGTTGAAGAACATCGCCGAGAACCGCTTCAACGACATGGATGGGAATGCTGGGTTTAATGGTCGAACAAAGTCTTCATAGTACCAATGGCTGGAGGAGTTCAGTCGGGGAGCAACGGCCGTTTACAGCACATACGCTTGCTCGATTTGGAAAGATATGCGCTCAGTGGACGAGAGCTCCGGTTCGGGCATGTTCAAGATGAACCGACTGTATCCGGATAACGGAGCGGTCAGCCCGATCCGCTGTGATGGCTGGAGCTGGGCATACCTGGACAGATCATCCAGCACTTCCTCGAGTTCTGCATCTCGCAAGCTCTCTTCGACAGTAAGCAAGTTGACCTGAGATTCGCTCGCTATTAGCGGGCCGGGTGGATGTGCTGTTATTGTCGTCATGGTGCGCGACGGAGGGTAGGAGGGGGGGAGATGGACGGATGGTGGTAGGAGATGTGTTAGGCAGGGTTCAGCGGAGGGAGGCCCACAATTCAGTTCTCACATGGGGAACTGCTTCCGTTACCTTCTTCGGGCTGCCCGATGCAACGTGTTCATCAACGACCACACACTGTTCTTCACGTCCGCTGGTACACTTCGATAATTCTATGATCCATCGATTGAGAACATTTCTGACTCTTGGGGAGCTGGACCATAATCTTGCCTACGGTCAATCTCGATCGTCATCATACTGGCGACCGCTTTCGTCGAAACCACTCCGCGGGGCGTTGTGAACCAAGAACTTCTGCGGGTTACTCTTCTACCATGGAATGGTGACGAAGGAGACATAGATGAACCCCCTGTATATGCGGAAGAGCATCTGCCTTGAATTGTGATCCTGGATCGCTCCAGCTTCTCGAATCGTTCAAGAGAATCCTCTGGAATCCTACAACACCCAACAAACTCTTCCAGAATAAAACTTCAACTACTCAAGCATCATCATCATCGTCGTCGTCGTCTCCGGACCCAGGATCTGAAGCTTTTCTTATTGCATTCCAGATGACTGCAAGATTCTCGCCAAGCTAATTAACGTACCCCTTCTTCAAAGCACGGGCCATTCTCACAGCCTGCATTGCGCAGTTCCATGTTCACCCTACCACCAACGATCCGATCCTACCCCCAACCTTGCTGACATCATGTGCCAGACACCAGTCGATATCCTCCAGCAGGTAAAAGACGTCTTGTCGACAACAGCAGAGCCTGACTCCGAATAAATAGCGCGGGCATTATACCCACCGAATGTCACAAACATTTGTTCAGAACCACCCGATTACGCCCTTTGTTTTTTTTTCCGTTCCCCCGAGATATATCTACTAAGTCCACAAGCGGACTCAGTAGTATTGCATTGAAACAGTCCTTACAGGAATACCCTCTTTTCCTCATCACACGCAAGAAAGCTGAATTATTTCTGTCGACACTCCTATGTCTTCGGCACGCACAACTAACCCAGCGCATGTGATTGATACATCGCCAGGATTTCCGCATCTACTGGGTCACACGCCTCTGCCGCTGCTGGCTCTCTGTAGAGCTGCTCATGTGGGAGGTACTTACCTGGCGATGCGAGAAGTTCAGAAACAGGGGCACCATGCTTTCGACTATGTGCATGCAGGAAAGCCGAGGAGTTCTGTTCGTCGACTTGTGCTGGTCGGTGATGGAGGCTCATCCCCGGGTCGAAGACGTCCATCTCGCTCCGCAAGTTTACCGCTTCTTGCTCAACACGGCAGCCTACGCACAACTTTACCCTCCAGCTTTCCACAACCCGCTCTGCCTCACTGTCGTAAAACTCAACCAGGAAACTCGCAGGTCAGGGTCTCCCATCTCCGCCAGAACGTAACGGCTGATTGTCGGGCTTCTCCAGGACCGTTAAGAGGCTCTCGGCATGCCGTGAAGAACCTGCGAATCCCTTGGCATAGTGCTTGTTGGGTATAAGTATTCTGCTCTCCAGTGTACATTGCTCCTCGTCCACCAGGAACCGACGCAAGATGAAGTACTCCCTCTTCGCGCTCCTCACTCTCAGTCTGTCGGTGTCCAGCACCCCGGTAGAACGTGCCACCGGTGGATACCTGCAGAACCCCAGCGGCAGCGCCTCCTTCACCTACTACAGCGGCTGCTCCTCCCCCGCCTGCGGGGTCACCGCCTCTGGGTACACAGCAGCCATGTCCCAGCTCTCGTTTGGCGCCGCGAGCGGGGCAGGGGCTGGTGACGCCTGCGGCCGGTGTTTCTCCCTCACGGGCACGGCGGACCCCTACAGTCCGAGCTATACAGGACCGTTCAAGACTGTCGTTGTTAAACTTACGGATCTGTGTCCTGCGCCTGAGAACCAGGTGTGGTGTGGTCAGACCCAGGCGAACCCTGAGAACCAGTACGGTGCTCCGGTGCAGTACGTTCATCTGATTTCCTGAAGCGAGGGTTTGGAGTGACACGAGGTAGCTTTGATCTTTGCCAGGATACGGGCGCGAGCATGGCGTTCTTCCCTTCAGGCCATGGGGCGCTCACGGGCACATACACCGAAGTGTCTTGCTCGCAGTGGAGCGGAACAGACGGGAACCCGCTATGGACGGGCGCTTGTATTAGTGGGCAAACGACGGGTAACTGGCCTAGCACGGCGTGTGGGAACAAGGGTGAGGAAGGATGGTCTATCTCGTGGATGAGCTGACGAAAGAGGCAGGAACGGCGCCTTGAGCTCTGTCGCGGTCTTGGTTGTTCTATCTGATGTGGCTAGTGGGTAATGGGACGCGCGAATACCAGATGCGAGGAATAAGTGGTACGGTTGTGGATGATGTTGTTCGATATCACCCTACGCCCTGAAATGTTAAGCGTCTTTATTGTCTTTTCCCTCGACGCGTCCCACGGTGTTTGTACGTACAAAGGTCTAGTAAGGGAGTCGAGCGAATATGAACGGAGGCAACGTGCGCATGGACTGAAGGCACACATGGCTAGATTTTCTGTTGAGACCCCGCCGTGTGCATCGCCACTCTTATCCCATCACGGTTGAACGCGCTTCTTCGCTTTCCCTCTTTCCCCCCCTTCCTCGTCTTCCGAGATCCCGGTCTCTTTTTTTTCGCGCCTCTCCCCTGCTTTTGATATTCCTCTGTCCCCGCCCCCTGTTTCCACCGTCACGCTCCTTAACCGTCCGTCCTTCGTCCCTTCCCTCCCTCCCACCACCGACGTCGACACCCCCCCCCCCCACTCGTCGTACAATGGAGGTCCCAAACCTCGCAGACATCATCCTCGCTCTCGACATCCTACCCCCAGTCCCCATCTACCTCAAACAATGGGTACACGGCGAGTCCCCCATCTCCACTTGGCCCGTCGTCACAGGCTGGCTCGTGGGTTACCTCGGTGTCATCTTCGGCATTCGCGAGATCATGAAGCCGTACAAGCCTCTCAAGCTGAACGGTCTCTTCCAGGTGGGCTTCATGCCCCGGCCAAAACGACGCGCATATATGCTAACAATACGCGCAGATTCATAACCTTTTCCTCGTCACCGTCTCTGCTCTCGTACTCGTACTTATGTTGGAGGAGATCCTTCCTCACTGGTACAAGCACGGCTTCTTCAGCGCGATCTGCAATACGACAGCATGGACACCCCGTATGGAGTTCTACTACATCGTGAACTACTACATCAAGTACGTCGAGCTGATCGACACCGTCTTCCTGGTCCTTAAGAAGAAGCCCCTCGCGTTCCTCCACGTGTTCCACCATGCCGCGACCGCGCTCCTCTGCTTCACCCAGCTCGAGGGCAGGACCTCCGTCTCCTGGGTCGTCATCAGCATCAACCTCGCCGTCCACGTGCTCATGTACTACTACTACTATGCCACTGCAGGCGGCGCCAAGATCTGGTGGAAGAAGTACCTCACAACCTTCCAGATCGTACAATTCGTTATCGATCTATTCGTTGTCTATTTTGCCAGTGCGCACATACCTAGCTTCTCCGCTTTCTATCGCGCTTTAACTGGGGAAATAGCATATTCCTACTTTGCCGCGACTCGCTGGGACGCGCCATCCTTAGGAACCTGTGCAGGCACGGAGGGCGCGGCACTCTTCGGCTGTGGTCTTCTGACGAGCTACCTCTTCCTCTTCATTTCGTTTTACATGTACGTCTTTCCACCTTTTCTTCTGATGCGGTCTGATCGTATATGCCCAGTAACACGTACACCAAGAAGGGTGCCAAGAAGGCAAAGGGCCAGCACAAGACCCTCAGGGAACGGATCAACGGCAGCGCGAACGGTCACGTCCTGGACGCACTCGCGAACGGCAAGGACCCAAGCGTGCTGGACAAAGTCAACTAATTGCTTACAGCAATCCACACGCGTCTCCCATCCCCTCCCTCCCACATTTCCTCTCGGCCTCATGCCCTCTAATGCAAAATCTCCCATCGTCCGACCCTCCCTCCATTCATCCACCCATCTATCCTCACGTCCCCTTCCCGCGAGCACTCCCTCGCCTGTTCCCAACGTCCACGTCAGCCCCGAGCCAGACACGCATACCCAATACCCCAGTCGTGCGCGACCCAAGCCCGCACCCGTCTTCTCACCCTAAAACCTCAGCTTATGCTCCCCCATCTCCCCCCCATCCCCTTCCATCAACCCACGTCCGTCCCTTCGTACTATCCCTCAATCTCTCTATCCTGTCTCCTGTGTCGTCTCTCTGTTCCCTGTTTTTGCACTCTCTCTTGCCTCATCGCCTCAGCATAGGTATAGGTACAAATACGTCGAGAATCAAATGTTGATAATTCGCTCTCTGTAGGGAGGGCGTATATAGATGTGCATGTTGTGCATGTGGTGTGACTGCACTGGAACGGGATGAGGAACTACATGTATGTCAGGTAGAGGTGCAGTAGTAAGAAGACGAAAGAAAGTACAACAACGCTTGACGCAAGTACAAACAGAGCAGTACTGATACTGATACTGATACTGGTACCGATACTGTACAGCCTTCCCCAGTTCGGGACTTCAAAACCTCCACCCAACCATATCAGGCTTAACGAAATGCTCGACCTCTTCCTCGAATGTCATCCCCCTCCCCGTCCCGCCCCTTTGCCCTGACCCCGCCTGCACCTGCGCCTGCGCCTGTGCCTGTGCTTGTGCCTGTGCTTGTGCCTGTGCTTGTGCCTGTGCTTGTGCTTGACCGGTAGGAAAATGTGCGGCTGCTGGTCGGGTCACTGCTTGCGCGGTCCGGTCTGCAAGCCCGGAGAGGAGGGGGTCGAGTGCTGAGAAGGTTAGAGCGGCGCTTATCCCTGAGGGGACGAGTTGGTCAGAGGGTTTGGTGGAACGGAAAAGGGGGAGAGGGGGGGGGGGGGGGGGGGG
>NW_024467206.1:1061302-1125653 GCF_000292625.1 Dacryopinax primogenitus | reverse complement strand
GGGGGGGGGGGGGGACGGACCAGATACGAGCACTTTGGTAGCTAGGGTTACTGGGGCGGACATTGGCTTTCGAGTCACAAGAGGGGGCAACTTCAATTTCAGTTCGGGTTTGGGTTTGGGTTTGTTGGATGTGTGCGGTGTGCGACGAGCGGGCCAGCCGGGAAGTGAATATACACGGTAGACACAGGTTAGAGGGAAGGGGTATCCCACCCTTCCCCTTTGACAAGAGAGGGCATCTTATAGTTCGAGGACTTGGGCCCCCACGAAGGCGGCGAATCATACTAGTACTAGTACTAGTTACGGTCAGGTCTCGACGACCGAGCATCATGCGAGTCGGCAGACTTATCAGAATGATGGGATCTGGACGGGAAGACGCCGAGTGCGGGGACTTTTCTTGTTTAAGTGCGAAGTGCGTGCGAAGTGGGGTTTCCGGGAAAACATGGTTAATTGGGGGTACCGGGATATTATTGGCCCTTCGGCGTTGGGGAGAAGTTGTCCTTCTGTGCTCGGAGTTGCCGTTTGGCTGTGTGGCATCCAATCGCTGATGGGATATACAGTAACCCAATGATTCGTGTCTCCTTTGTCAGATCTAGCCGCAGCAAGTAGGCTCCTACGACAAAGAGCTCACATCCCCCAATAAACCCCGCGCCATCACCAGACCCGCATCCCCATTCCCCAACCTCTCACTCGCTCAACCGTTCCTTGACCGCATCCTCAATCCCCTGCCAGTAGCGCAACGTGATCGCATCTTCTCTGGCCTGTTCCCAGTTGCCCTCTCTAAATAGCTGACTGAGCCGTTCAACAGTATACGTCGCCCGATCGTCGTTCCGCGTCCGGATCGCTTCCAGCTCCTGGAAGTTCAGAGGCCCTTCCAGCAGCTCACGGGTCTCGAGCACTTGGGCTAGAAACTCGGAGTGATCCTGACCGAGGGAATCGGTCTCCATGAGGTCTATCCCTTTTTGTGAAAGCTCAAGTACGCATGAGATCTTTGTTTGACAGTGGGATGTAAGTGACTTACTATGTATTGCGCTCGGGATAATGGCGTCAGGAGGGTACTGTATGCCGTATTCAGGATAGATGATATGTCCTCCGCGCGCTTTCTTTCCTCCTGCACGAGGATCAGTACAGACGTCCGAACCCTGTTCGCAGACATACCTCGCTCTTCGTACTCCACGCATCCGGATGACATATCTTTTGCATCCCGAGATACATCTGCTTGAGGATCTTCTCATCCAAGTCGAACGCCCCTCGCCTTGGATCTTTCTCCAGCTCGAACAGGTCAAAGTAGTTCACACGGGGGGGTAGGACGCCGATGTTTCCACATTCGGCACATATTGGGAGTGCGAGGAGGTAAGGTGCCTCGCAGGATGGACAAAAACCGTACTTGTTTGTAAGGAGGTTGTGTAGGTGTGTGGGGTGCCGGTCGCGTGGCAAGAAGAGAGTTAGGGTTGTGCTCAGATGTCGGTGGTGTAGTTGGAGGACGTGGGCTTGTCGTAGGATGGCAAAAGTAGATAGGACGCGCGGCAGAGGGGCGCGAACGGTGCGTAACGGCTTGCACCGCACGACCTGGGCGAGCATCACGGTGAATGCTTGGTCCACGCAAGCGAGCAACCCGTGAATAATTTGCTGTCGACGCCGCCTTGAGGTATGCAGTCAAGCAGCAATCAGACCCAGTCCTGCTGGCACATGCACGAAGTAGATTTTAAAGACCAGCAGAGCGTTGATGACAGACCCGTATGTGACAAACGTCGTCGATAGTGGCCGCCGAGCAGATTACTAGTGGGTTGCTCGTCGTCCGTCAGCAGGTGCACGACGCCGCGTACGTCCTCGGCGGCACCACCAGAAACAATTATCTCCGATGTCGGTGATACTCGGCTGTGATCAAAAGATGATGTCAAGAGGCATAGATCTCCTGACAGATCAGGATGCGGAATAATTTAATGCAAGGATGCTAAAATACTACAATGGTCCCAAAATCAAATCGCCCGCCCAAATCCCAAACAAAACAAACCCTCTCCCTCATTCGCCCAGCCCGCAGGGTCTCCTACCCAGCACCCATGCTCACATTAGGCAATAACGATAAGTTCACTGCCTGCTTACACGCTACCGTCGGTTCTCCAGCATCTCCCCATGCTTGGAGACCGTACCCGCTTACTCCGCGTTCCCAAACCACGAGCTGCCCCACGCGGTAGCTCATGAACCCCCCTTGCCCGGGGTAGACAAGCCAGTACCCATCCCCATGGTAGACGTATGAGGTACAGGTGTCTGTGTGCCCAAACAGGGACCAGTAGAGACCACCTGAGACACCAGGTGTGGAGGCAAGAGCAGAGGTGAAGCTGCTTATCGTGCTTGGCAGTAGGAAATGGAGGAGCAGCGCAACGGCCGGAGTTAGGAGCAGGAAGATGACGAGAGCGAAATGCCATTTTCGGAAGAGGAAGGTATGTGGCTCTCGTTCTGCGGGCAGAGGCTTGAGGGACATCAATAGGCTGGGTAGGGGAGATGGTGTGCGTGCGTGCGAGGAGCGGTACGATGCTGTCGGCGTGTATAGGGGCCGTTTTGGAGTGGTTGGAGGGATGTGGTGCGAGTGGGAGTGGGTTCCGGATTGGGAAGGAGATCGGGGCGTGTGTTGCGAGAGGCGGCTGGCACGTCCCTGTGGGCTTCCGGGAGGGCTCCCCACCGGCGGGGCGGCGGATGACGGAGGTGCAGGTGGTGGAGAAAAAGGCATCCCAGTGCCCGTCCCGATCCTCTCGAGAAAAGGCATCTTCCCCTCCGCACCGTCTTCGAACAGCCGCCAGCGCTCGGCTCGTTCTGTATCCTGGCGTTTGTATGACGGGCGGGACATCTTGTTTCTCGGAGAGAGCTCGGGATATGCGGGGCGAGAGGAGGGGGGAGGAGAGGAGCGGAGCGGAGGGGGAGAATCTTCAGCATCTGTCTCTGGCTGGTCGGCCATCTCCATCTGCCTCGCCCCTCCTGCTCCCACCCCTACACCTTCCGCGCTCCCCGCGCGTTTTCGCTTCTCCCTATACAAACAACCATATCGGATTGGCCAAGGAAACCACCTTCCGGGAAGGGCGAACACGAGCAGTGCGAGGAGAGCGGGGCCGGCAACGAGCGCCCACATCCGGGGAGAGGAGCCGTGTGAGACCCAATCGAATTCACCGGCTAGGTAGGCTTTATCAGCCGCGAGCGCGGTACGTGCGTCGGAGAAGAGCTTGGAGGTATATGGCGGGTAGTGATGGTTTGACCTGTGCATAAATTAGAATCGGTCGACGATCGGCGCTCTGTTCGCGGTTTGCGTAACAGAAGCGCAAATTCACTCACACAATATCAACCTGGCCGATCCCCAGCGCGTCTCTGACGATCCCGTAACTCCCATCGATGAACAACTGCTTCGCGCCCAAGTCCGATTTCACAAACTGTGCTAGGGCGGCTGTCCAACTCGCAGGTGCACCGGAACCGCCCCACCCACCCAATTCGTTCCCCGATTCCCAGGCGAGGATGGTGGGGTCTTGCGAGAGGCGGAGCTGAGGGTGATCAGCATTAGGGAGAGGAGAAGGAGACGGCGCGTACCCCCGTATATGGATTTGTGTGGTTGAGGATGGTGGTGATGTAGGCGAGGAAGCTGTCGTACACAGCTGAGGAGGTATCGTAAAACGGGGAATAGTCGTCTGTTGAGAGGTTGTGAAACTGGAGGAAGGAGTCTAGAACGGCGTCAGCTTGGAAGGAGGAAGGAAAGGGGGACATACAAATGCCGCCATGGTAGTACTCGTAGTTATCTACCAAGGGGATGACGAGTCTGAGCCCATAGAGCCTCGCTGCCCATACTGCAAAATCGACCACTTGCAATGCTTGACCATTGATCACCCCCAGCCTGGGCCAAACACACAGGTCACACCCCACGCTCACTCCCAGCGTCGTGCTCCTCACGGTGTTCGCACCCATCGCATATGCTGTTGCGAGTACCTCAAGTACGCGCTGTCGGGAAGGATAGGTTACCGATCCTGGAGGGTCATTCTCGTCTATCCCTAGCCAGTAGATGTTCGGTCCCGCGACAACATAGGGTGAAGAACCGAGGTAAAGGGTTGAGGCGGTGCGGGTAATGAAGGTGCTGTTAGGGTTAAGAGAGGAGGAAGGTGGGGGTGCGGTGAGTGGTGGAAGGGACATGATAAGCTGTAGTATAGCGAAAGAACGCTTGAAAGACTGGGGGTGGTGGTAAGCCGCGAAGAGCCTTCGAAGTCGAGGGAATGAAAGAGCCCAGGGAATCGTAGTAAAGCTGAGCAGGTTATTAACTCCCTTTCCTCCTCTTCTGGAGTACTAGAGTTGTTCGCTGTCCAGGGCAAGTAAGAGATTGTGGACGTTGATGATGGAGTGAAGGGGACAGCGCTCGGATCATGGGGACATCTCTCAACCCTTTCACGCCCAAAGGGTCCTCTTGTACCTGGAACCACCACCTTTCCACGATAGCGCAATACACGATAGGCAAACCGATATCTCAGTTTTATCATATAAATTGTTGTTTGTTCAGATCTCCCATATACTTTTACAACCCCGCCTTGATCGTGCCAAGCATCTCATCAGCCGGACTGAATGGCCAAAAGTCCACGATGGGGAGAGAGAAGACCGCTCAGGGACCAGTCGCACCCTTCTGCTTCCTCCTGCCACATGCAACGCGCACCAGCTGAACTTCTCCCGTCTTCCCTTCTTCACAACCACCTCCTGACCGATTCTCCAGCGATTGCGGGGAGTAAGCTAAGAAGTTACTGACAGAGGCCCTCTTGGACCCATGGGATCCGAGATAACGGCATAGAACCTTCGCCTGTTTCCCTTTCTTCGCCCGATAAGCTATTCTTGGGTCTTGTGGCGACAGGTGACCCAAGGACTCGGCGTTGCGCTGACACTTTCCAACAGGGTGTAAAGGCATCCTGTTCTAGGCCAGTTTAGGATGGATGGAGGGCGGTTGGAAACCGCGGGGAAGTTACCCCGAGATAGGCTGTTTCATGAAGAATTCTCATGCAAGTTTATAGCCTCCGATGGGATCGTACTGCGAATTGACGATCGTGAATACGATGTGGTCTCCCGCAATCGAGGCACGGGCTGCCAGTCTCTCTGTAGCAAAAATCGCGCAAGTTCACGGGATTGGACTCATCTCCTGAAAAAGTCAACCAACCCGAGATCCTGCATACAAACGCACTCAGTCCTCTCCCACGCAATTTACTTCCAATCTGTCGCAACGGTGCATCAACCTTGCAACTCAACTGAACTTCTTCGATCTGACGCTGGCGACCCTTGCGGTCCCCCTGCATGGCCGACGACGCCGCCGATGCATTATTGGGTTCCACATCGCCGTCCCTTGTCCACTCGTTGGTGAATTGATCCTCCATTCCTGTTCGTTCGAAGTTGAGGATAGGGAGCAGTGTGCTATGTCTGTTTTCCTGATCAATTCTCTGATTTGTGCCTGGAATGATCTAATAGAGTCCGATTTGGTCTTGCGCTGTTCCTGAGGGGAAAAAGCGGCATACAGTCCCGGAGAAGCTGTATGGGAACTGGGGATTCGGAGAGAAGACCTGATCGCGGGGAACCAGACCATTCAAATCGTGACGAGTTTGAAGTACCCGCGTGTTGAGGGGGAATTCGACAGTATGCTGATTGACTCCTGACCACGAGGTGGAGCCACCCAGCTCTCATGCCACAGCATTTTGCAGTCGCTGCAAGATGCTAACTATTGAGTAATCCAGCTGTAACATGTGTAATAGATCATCGTGGTCGTTTGGAACAATTAAAATCGGCAACATCTATTTCTGCTACGTAACACAGCCACCTGCACAGCCCCGGACGATGCCCTCCGCTCGACCCTATGACGCACGCACCCCACACGTCGCAGAGACGTATGTGACCAGCTCAACATCAACTGCGCACCCATTTCTGTCTACTCTGTACGTCTGTCTGTGGTCATCTTCTTCTCTAGGAGGTCGTACATAGTCTGCGCGGAGTATTGGATAGCGACACTTCGTTGCGAGCGAACATCCATACAGGAGGACCAAGATGGTCCTCGAGTCGGTTCTCCAGACGGTGCGTCCTTCCGTCCTCTGATGCACACGAGCACTTACTGACAAATCTGCTTACATAGTTTCTCAACCGATTTCTCGCCCCTTATGTCGAGAATCTTAACACCAGCCAGATGAACTTTGGCATCTGGTCGGGCGAGGTCAAGTTGCGTAACCTCAAGCTCAAGCGGGAGGCCTTGGATAAGTTCCGATTACCTGTAGACGTTGTCGAAGGTATGCTGTGTGTAGTTGTGAGTCATGTAGCAACTTACTGATCGTCGGATGACAGGGTATTTGGGAGAATTTAGATTGTCGGTGCCTTGGAATAATCTGCGAGGAAAACCGGTTGCGGTGGCTATCGAGAATGTGTACCTGATTGCTGTCCCTGCTGCAGAGTCCAAGGTCGACCCTGAAAAGGATGAGCGAAGAGAGCAAGCTGCGAAGCAAGAGAAGCTAGAGAATGCAGAACTGTTAAGGCTTAGGAGTGGCGAGGAGGAGCTGTCCCCCGGTTCGCTGATATGCGCTGATATAGTGGAACAAGGGTTGACATGCAGCAGAGGACGAGGCGAAGAACCAGACGTTCATCTCTCAGCTTTCAACACGCATCTTGAACAACCTCCAGATTACGGTCAAGAATGTGCATATACGATATGAGGACAAGCTGTCTGTGCCAGCGGTGGGTTCTGCGTGTGTATGCGTTTTACGCACAACTGATAACCTAATAGCACCCATTTGCAGCGGGTATCACCCTTGCTGGTTTTTTAGCTGTTTCTACGAACGAGAACTGGATGGAGACGTTCATCGAAGGCTCGTTTGGGGCGATCCACAAGCTGTCCAAGCTCGAGAGCTTGGCGATCTATTTTGATACGGATATGACGAGCATGCTGGGCAAAGGACCGGAAAAGCTAGACGAGATGATCGCGAGACAGGGACAGACACCGGATCATCAGTATGTGTTGAAGCCGGTAACGGGAGAGGCGAAGGTATGCGAATCCATGTCCTCGAGTGCTCCTTCCGCTCAATACCGCACAGTTGGTGATGTCACATCGGCCCTCGGCTGAGGAGCCACGTATTGACGCGACCGTGCTGTTTGAGGAGATTGGCCTCAACTTGGACGACAAGCAGTGGCGTGACGTGCTCTCTGTTGGCGAGCTTTTCCACTTCTATACACGGCAGTATCAGTACCGCAAGTACCGACCATTGCAGGACGAATTTGACGAGAGTAAGAGCCGTGCTATGTGGAAATTCGCGCAGACGTCGATCTTGGCTGAGGTGCATGACAAACAATATCAATGGACGTGGGAATTTTTCAAGAATAGGAGAGACGAAAGGCATAAGTATGTTGATCTGTTCAAGAAGAAGTGCACGCAGCCCTCGTTCGTAGCTCCTGTGCGTTCATTTCTCCTCCGTATCTTTGATAAATTCCTGATTATATGCGCAGGAACTCGATGACTTCAACGCCCTGGAGAAAAAGTTGTCCTACGAGGACATCCGATTTTACCGCTCCATCGCTCGTTCTCAGTTGCGGAAAGAGCGAGCCGAGATGAAAGCTAAGGAAGAAGAGGAAAAAGCTGCAGCACCTCCAGAACCGGCTCAGCCCGCGTCCGCGGCGTCTGGAGGGTGGTTTGGCTGGATGTGGGGCACGACTGCCGCGACAACCACCGCTGCTGAAGAGGAAGAACCCTCCGCGACTCTGGACGATGAGCAGCGCAAGGAGCTTTACGATGCGATCGAGTACTCGGACAAGGACGTCATCGCCCAAAGCATCGACCTTCCGCGGGATGTCATGAAGATGCGCGTGTCTGCGCGTTTGACGCGGGGAACTTTCGCCCTCCGGCGAGCTGGTAGTGACATAATATCCCTCGTGTTCGACTCGTTGAGTTCGGATCTCATCCAGCGACCGGAGAATATGGAATTTGTTCTCGCGCTCGGGGGTCTATCTGTGTATGACTCAACGTTGTCGAACTCCGTCTATCCCCAGATTGTACGCGTCAAGGAGCAACAACGCAAAGCGATCGATTCGAAAGAGCAGGAAGAAGCTGGTAACCAACTGAGCAAGGTTACAGATACAGAAGACCCCTTCTTCTTCGCCAAGTTTGAGCAAAACCCGCTTGACGAGAGGGCGGATAGCGCACTCACCGTCAGGATGCGGTATATGGAGATCATTTACCATCGGGGCTATGTGGAGGCGATATTTGAATTTTTCCGACCACCACCGAGTCAATTGGAGACAATCGGTGCCCTGATCGTGAGCGACCTTCAGGAAGTTGATGAATAGGGCTGACAATCTCATAGGACGTCGCCAGTACCACTCTCGAAGGCTTGCAGAAGGAGACACGAGCTGGATTAGAATATGCCCTCAAGCAGCATAAAACACTTGATATCCGTATGGACATGAATGCCCCTATCATCATCATACCCGAAGAGTACGTTCTCTTTACATGGAACAAAACCTCACTTCTGACCTTCTTAGCGTCACGGCTAAACAATGTGCACATATGATTTTGGATGCTGGCCACATTGCGATCCAAAGCGATCTCGTAGAAAAGAGCAAGCTAGCAGAAATTGACGCGAAACGTTCCCAGCAATACAGCGAAGAAGACTATAAACAGCTGGAGTCCCTCATGTACGATCGTTTCTTCTTGAAGCTCCAATCCGCCCAGCTCCTGATCGGCCCCGATCTATCCTCGTGCATGTCGGCACTCTCAGAGCATGGTGAGGGAGAGGTCGAGCTCCATGTAGTGGAGCGAATCAACATCGATTTCTCCGTTCAGAACTGCATTTTACCCGACGCACCATTCTTGACTCGGTTCAAGGTGGCTGGTCAACTTCCAGAGCTGAAAGTCAATGTATCCAACACGAAATACCAGCGGCTCATGCGATTCCTGGACATTGCTATTCCTAGATTTGGAGGCGGCCAACAAGCGATTCAACCACAACGGCCACCCATCAGACCTGTCAAAATCGAAAGACCCGCAGCAGTATCTGGTATCTTCACGAAGCCAGACGAATTAGATTATATCGTCGACGATTCCGCAACAGAGTCCACGGAGAGTCCGGACAATGGCGACAAGTTCTTCGAAGCCGAAGGGCCAGATCCAGAAGTGAGTTTTTAGTCTCCATTTCCGAAGAAGACTATTCAACCATACTCCAGAGAGAACTGCAGATAAAACAACATTTATTCGAGTTTTCTTTCAAGGTCGGCAAACTCCAAACCTCCTTGTTCAAGGCGCTGCCAGGCCAACGGGACAAGCTTATCGCGGACGCTGTATTGGAAGGATTTGATCTGGGATTTGCCCAAACAAAGTGGAGTATGCTGGTCGACATTGTACTGCACTCCGTCTCAATGAAGATGATGGAGACGGGGGCAGAACCATTGCAGCTCGTTACCTCACAATCCAATAACGAACGATCGCCTAGCGAGCTCATGCGGATCAAGTACACTCGTGTGCAAAAAGATTCACCAGAATACATGACCGTATATGAAGGTGTCGATCAGACGATAGGGGTTGAGTTGTCGACATTCAACTTCGCCGTACAACCGGAACCCATCCTCACTATGTACGATTTCCTGATGACAACCTTTGTCCCGTCCAAAGCCACCACCAGACCAGCGTCGCTGCTCAGCGAAATCCCATCCGACGTTATGGACATGGATGAAGATTTAAGCGATGTAGCACCTGTCGTACCAGCTCCCCCGCCGCCTCCTGAACCCCAGCCTGAGGTTGCTAATCCAGGCAAAATCAAAATTCGCGTCAAGTTGACGAGCGTTGACCGTAAGCACTGTCCATCTTGTAGTGATGCAGTTCTCTCATAGGGGGTGCAGTGGCCCTGATCAATAGTGCTACTTCTCCGATTGCGACCCTCTCTTTGTCCGCCGCCGATGTAGCTCTTTTCGTGGGTGGTAGTGGGATAAGGATAGGGGCGCGATTGGGGAACTTGTCCATCACTGACGATACTGACTTCGTCACCGTGTCTCCATCTTTCAAGCAGCTACTATCGATTGAAGGTGATAATTTTGCCGATTTCAGCTACGAAACGTTCAATCCGACGGATAAAGAAACTTTCCCCGGGTACAATTCTGCCGTCCGGCTAAGGGCAGGATCATTGAAGTTCATCTGTGTCGTCAATCCGTTGAATAGGATTTACCGATTCCTCATCAAATTTGCCCGGTTGAAGGCACTCTACGATTCTGCAACTCAGGCAGCTGTTCAACGAGCCTCCGAGATCCAACGCATGAAGTTTGATGTTGTCATACAAACTCCAATCTTGGTGCTACCGAGTGACGCAAGCCAGTCGTCAAATTCTCTGATTGTCAAGCTCGGAGAAATCATTGCAAATAATACATTTGGCACAGACATATCTTCGATCAATGCCGGCGTATTTGGCATCAAAGTCCTGTCACAGTTGCATGACTATCCTGAAGATAAACAGTTGGAAATCATCCAGGGCGTAGACTTATCTGCGGACGCGGAGCAAGTGGAAAATCCAAATCACGACCTTGATGTGAAGCGCCCCGATACGAAGGTGAACTTCACAGCAGGGTGTTGCAGCTCAGAATCTGAACAATTATCACAGGTCACGTTGAAGATATCTGACGTCAAGGTCAACTTAACTCAGAATCAATACTTGGTCCACATGTCCATTTTGCAAGATCTGCCACAAGTGTTTGACACGGAAGAGGACGTCGATGATCGCCTGATTACAGCATCACAGTCCCTTGGAAGTTCTCTGGGCAATGTCTCGCCGCATGCAGAAGCAGAAGAACCTCAACAACTCCTCATTGACCTTGGTCCCGAGCTCGGCTCAGTGGGGAGGAGTGAAGGAAACGGCATTGTCCGTCTGTGGACGAAATTAGCAGTATCACTTGATCTAGCAGCTGTCACTTTGCAGCTATACGATCGCAAGGCGACAAGGAAAGAGGAGCTGCAAAGTAGCGGTATCGCCAGTTTTTCCATGAATGGCACATCCTGCCGGCTGAAGATGATGTCGGACGGCTCGATTGAATCTGAAGTGGTCCTGACCTCGCTGGTGATGACAAATTTGCGAGCGGGTTCAACTCGATTCAGGGAGATGATCCCCGCCGCCAAGCACAACGGACGGCAAGTAATGCTCCACTATACGAGAGCTAGTGGGATCAAGCCTGTATCAATGGCCATCATTACTGTGGACAGCCCTCAAATCATATTTGCAGTAGATCCCGTCTTTGCACTCCTCGACTTCTTTTCGAGCCCAAGCAGGCCATCAGGATCACACAGTCTCCCGGACGACCAGACTATTGGTCCTGAAGCAGGCACAGAATCTCCGTCCGCAGGGGTTGGTGAACTGTCCTTCAGGCTCAACATTGTCAATGCTGCCATCATCGTGTTAGACAGCGACAGCGATCCGTCTACGCAGTCAATACAACTGTCTATCAAGGAGATTATGGTCTCAAAACAGGTAAAGGGGATAATTATCTGTGTGTGCAGGAATTGACACTGTGCAGGCGATCCTTGCCCTGAACATGCAACGTCTGGGCATGTCACTTGGACGCATGGATAAGGCCTCGGAGCGAGTGCGATTCTTGGACGACATCGATGTCACCTTAACCATGGATTCACGAGCTGCAGAAGGACGACAAATGACCAGCATTGAAACCACCATTCAGCCGATCATATTCCGTGCATCGTACCGTGACATCAATCTGATCACCTCCATATTCACCAGAGCGATGGAGCTTCAAGACAAATCCGAGGCCGAAAAAGCAGAAAAACAGCGAAGCGCATCAAGATCCGGATATATCAGTACGACTCAAAGGAGATCGTCTCAAGCAATTGGCACCCGGAGGTCCCACAAGGCAAATGCGTCCAAATCATCACGCCACTCTGTTTCGAGGCGCCCGCAGGTGTTACTAGCGAAAGAACAGGTCAGATGACTGGTTCGTTGTCCAGAGCATTATTCTGACATTTGAGTAGTTGAAAGCTACTTTTGACGGTTTCCAACTTGTGCTTATCGGAGATATACATGAACTCCCTCTGCTTCACATGGATACCAAATCATTTGTATTTACTGCTCAAGACTGGTCCGGTGATGTCAGTAACTCATTCCTTCTCAATTATGTATGTTGACTTGCTACATGCAGTTGAAAGCACTGGGCACAATTTCGACCAGCACTCGCTATTATAATCTGGCCAATTCGCACTGGGAACCGTTGCTAGAGCCATGGTCATTCTCCATCAAGGCGACGAAAGGCGACGAGGCCGCGGGAATGGTCCTTTCTTTACTGTCCAAAGAACGCCTAGAAGTTAATCTTACCGCTGCGTTCATTGAGACGGGATTCAGCGAGGTGGCTGCTATAAACAAGGAAGGTGATCGTCTGTCCAAGCGAAGTCGTGGAAGTGATGCGCCTTACTTTGTCCGCAATCGGACTGGTTACCGCCTTCACGTATGGTCAGATTCTGTTGGCCGCAATCAAAATCCATCGGAGGCCGTTACTATTGAAGATGGACAAGACAAGCCTTGGCGATTTGAGGACTGGCGGACTCTGCGAGAGGTATGGATTAATGGGTTTCCGTTGGATTGACTGAATTGACACTTCAAACAGCATGTCTCGGATACAAAGCGCAACTCTTTTGCTGTCCAGTTCGAAGATCGACCTTGGGAGACACTTCGTCACATATCGGTCGACTCTGAGGGCCAAACTAGCTATGTGCTCAAGCCCAAACTCCATCAGGTCTCACATCGGCTTTTATGCGAAGTCGTCGTCCAAGACAACGTGAAGGTCGTGATCTTCCGCTCGACCTACAAAGTACAGAATTACACGCAGCTACCCGTTGAGCTAATCATCATTGATGGGAACGGAAAACCAGCTTCTGCGGTCTTCAAGATTCGTAGGTCTCTCGTATCTATCCCTCCAAACTAGTCTCATATATAGTCTAGCACCTGGAGAAAGCTGTTGCTTGCCCATCGAGGCGGCTGTGCACAATCGCATTCGCTTGAGACCGGATCGTAAGTCAATACTGGCCATCTAAGGTCATGCTCTCATGTCTCTCCAGCGGGTTTCGAGTATTCGTGGTCGTCCGAGAGCTTTTACTGGCAAGATCTGATGAAACGCAATGCGCGATCAATTGTGTGCCGTGCTCAAAATACGTCTGACGCACCTTTCCGCTTCCAGGCCTTCGTTTCTTTTGACAAGAGCGACCCAGTAACCAGGTCAGCGAATGAGTAACCGTCAGCTCTTAGAATTCACATATGAGCAGAGTATACCCTAAAATGACGCTGACACTGCGAGCTCCGGTAGAATTGGAGAATCTTCTGCCGTTTGACCTGAAGTACCGAGTGTTCGATAAGAACACCAGTCAAAATTGGAGCAGTTTCCTCCGACATGGCGGCATCAGTCCGGTCCATGTCGTAGAGCTCAGCCACCTGCTTCTGTTGAGCATCGATATTCAGGATGCAGGAGTCAAACCAAGCGAATTTGCCATCATCAATACGGATACAGAGGACTTCAGCATAGAAAACCTCTTGCCGGTCACCGATCAGCAGAACACGAGGCGGGATGTATACATCCATTATTATCGATATCCCGACTCTGGGGGGGCATTCAAAGTACAGATTTACAGCCCTTACATCCTCCTCAACAAGACTGGGTTACCTATCCAGTTACGTTCTCGAGGCTTCCTCGGTGCTGTCCGTGACGTCGGGCAACTCGTACCACGTGAGCCCCTAGTAGACTTGCGCGTGATTGTGAACCGCTGACGTTTCCTGCAGCCGCTGCTGTCGGTCAAGATGCCTCACCGTTCAGTAAGGCGAGCTGTGCTTCCGACAAGACTATGCTCACATTCTTTATAGTGTTCTCGCAGGGTACAGATGATCGACGCAACCGTTGTTTGCTGAAGATTGCCGATTCTGATTGGTCCAGGCCGCTAAGCTTTGAAGCTGTCAAAGCTGACACAGAGGTCGTCATTCCCTCCATTTCCGGAAACGATGAGACACATATCGGATTGTCATACTCAGAAGGGCTTGGCAAGGCAAGTGTATGTTGACGTGTCTTTCCAACCTCTACTGACCCATTCCCTGTAGTACAAGCTCACGAAAGTCATTACTGTAGCGCCACGGTTCTTGATCCGGAATAATCTGTCCATGCAGATCAACTTCCGTGAACATCGATCTTATGAATGCGTCTCAGTCCAACCTGGCCAGCGAGCTGCTTTAACGTCACTGAAAGCCGCGACCAACTACAAGTTAGTCACATTTGCCTACAGTGGCTTGAATGCCGAATGGTCAGCCCCTATCAACATTCAAGATATCGGCAAGGTGCACTTCCGCCTCACTCCACCGGATCAAGTCATGAGACGACACCTTATTCGCGCTGACGTTTTGCTCGACGGTTCGACGATATTCATAATCCTCAATCGAGAAACAGGTGTTTGGCCCTTCGCTATCGAGAATAACAGCGATTATTCAGTCACATATTGCCAAGTGGATGGTGTGCGAACAGGTATCGATGGAGAAACTCGGGTAGGAACAACGCGCAACTCGTATGAAGTGAGACCGCACTCGCGGGAGCAATATGCTTGGGATCAACCTGCTGCGCGAGACAAGTTCATAAAGCTGCTCATCAACGGCAAGGATCGCAATATTGACATCATGGAAATGGGCGCGCTACCTCCATTCAAATTTCCGGTGCGTATCATCCAAGGTCGGACCGTCCTAGAGATTGATCAGCTTCAGATTTCCGATCGAGCCTCTGGGGCGGTCTCGTTGGACATACGAGCGGATGGTCCGACACAGACCCTAGTAATTTCGAATTATGAGGAAGAATACAGTCTGTACAAGCCGAAGAGGCAGAATTCGAGCTCCAGCACGTTGTCTTCCCGCGACGCAGGGTTTGAAGCCGTCGAAGAGGAGGCCGTTGTTGCGTTTACAATCAACATTCAGTTGGAAGGCATGGGTTTGTCAATCGTTACCAGGAAACTGCAAGAGCTCGTCTACGTAACCCTTCGTGGCCTTGACGTCCAGTACATGGATTCTACGACGGCGCAGTCTGTCAACGTGGCCCTCAAGTGGATCCAAGTTGACAATCAATTGTATGGAGGCATATATCCGATCATACTATATCCTACATCTATTCCGCACGCTGGGAAGGAACTCGATGTTCATCCCGCCCTCCAATTGTCCGCCGTTCTCCTCAAGGACAAAGGTGAGTCAATGACATCTTCGACGTCTCCGTTGATTCTCAAACATCGACAGCTCATGGCGTGCTTTTTGTGCAATATGCTTCAATTTTGTTACAATCCATGGCTATTGAATTGGACGAAGACTTCCTCTATGCTTTGATCGAGTTTTCTAAGTTCCGAGGCGCATCATGGGAGTCAGAGGTACAGGAGTACGTCATGACCTTGTCGCATTGATGTTTGTCTGACTTGGAATACAGCACTTTGATTGAACAACCTGGGGATATCCCGGACGCCACAGAGCCCAAAGGCGGTCTTGACATGTACTTCGAAATCCTCCATCTGCAGCCTGTTTCCCTAGAGCTTTCTTTTATGCGTACTGACCGCGTGAATGTGGATGAAAAGTGAGCAATTCTATCCTGAGGTCGCATCCCACTCACAACGGCAAATAGGCAAAGCACGAGAAATCCGGTGGCTTTCTTCATTAACGCACTGACCATGGCTCTCGGAAATGTGAACATGGCGCCGATTCAACTAAATGCCCTAGTAATTGAGAACATGCGATCCACGATTCCCGTCCTTGAAGACCGCATCGTTTATCACTACCAAGAGGGATTTTTCACCCAACTATATCGGGTGTTGGGATCGGCCGACTTGCTTGGAAATCCGGTTGGTTTATTCTCAAACTTGAGCTCTGGCGTCGCAGATATTTTCTACGAGCCTTACCAGGGCTACGTGATGCACGGGAATAAAGAAATCGGTATTGGCATAGCACGAGGCGCAACCAGTTTTGTGAAGAAAACTGTTTTTGGCGTCAGCGACAGTGTTACCAAGATTACAAGCAGTATTGGCAAGGGTCTTTCCGCTGCCACTTTCGATTCGGAGTTCCAGAGCCGCAGACGACTCACACTAAGACGGAACAAACCCAAACATGCTTTGTACGGCGTCACAGCTGGGGCTAGTGCTTTCGCGTCTAGCGTTGCTAGTGGCTTCGAAGGGCTGGCCCTCAGACCCATCGAGGGTGCAGAGACGGGAGGCGCAGTTGGCTTCTTTAAAGGTATTGGAAAGGGTCTTGTCGGGTACGTGGCCTGCGTATGCGTAATTCACTCCAGCTGCATTCTTACACGTCCGCATAGTGCTGTGACTAAACCCGTTGTTGGTGTACTTGACCTTGCTTCCAACGTCAGCGAAGGCATACGCAACACAACCACTGTCTTTGACCAGAATGACCTCGATCGAGTGCGACTTCCACGCTACATTCCATCAGATGGGATC
This sequence comes from Dacryopinax primogenitus, assembly GCF_000292625.1. NCBI lineage: Eukaryota > Fungi > Basidiomycota > Dacrymycetes > Dacrymycetales > Dacrymycetaceae > Dacryopinax > Dacryopinax primogenitus. The sequence continues at coordinate 1,109,179 of NW_024467206.1, read as the reverse complement.
TTGGTGCCGTATTCTCAGCGCGAAGCCTTTGGCCAGTCATGGCTGAAGGATGTAGAGGAAGGAAGGTACTTTGATGAGCAATATGTAGCTCATATCGGTGTGTGGCTCAGCCTGGAGAATATGGAGCATTACTCATAGTTTGGACAGATCTACGTTCTCAAGATGAGGCGGTGCTGATTTCCACAGTGCGAATCCTACAGATCCGCATCAGCAGACTTCGGGTCGTGTTTGACATTCACTTGTCTGAATTACAAACCATCGCACTGGAGCCTTCTGGCATTCAACTCGTCAGGCAAGGGGGCACCTCGGGTCCTTTCATACCTTTACCGGACCAGAAGAGTCGGGAATGGTTTTTCCGACAAATCGAAAAGTGAGTTCCAGATGGTGGGATAGATCATCGTCTGACAAGAAAACGACAGGATTGTGACGCAGTTCAATTCGAACCGTCGTGGATGAACACGACCGTAATGTCTCACCTTTTGCCCTCTATATTCTCAATTGTACTCTACCTCGCACGAAATACTGACATACTTAGATCATACTATAGAACTCCATTCCGTACTGTGCCTATATAAATTTCCTATGAATCTTCCAATAAAATTTTCTGGTGCTGCCGTTCTTTATTCGTACTCTATCCAGAGGCATTGGTCTGGTTACGTCTTGTACTGGCCATCAAGTCGCTTAACAAGCATCCCGTGAGCTGGCGGTGTGAAAAATAGCGACCACTGCCCATGCATTCGGACAGACCATGGCTACACTAGCCGGTTATCACGAATCGTGATCGTTTCGCAGTACAAACATACGTTAGTAGACACGAGTGCCAAGGTCATCGAACGACAACAAAAGAGCTTCAGCGTCTCCCTGAAATATGCGAGCATTCAAGTGCACTTGGTGGTGTCGATATCTGTATTGCCATTCTTCCGCGGTGTGGTGAGGATGCTTTCGTATGGAGAGCGAATGGGTCAGCGTTTCCTGATATCTACCCAGCACGGGGGGACTTCACCTCTTCAGCAAGCCTTTGTAAGAGGACCCCAACAGGGATTGAAGGCCATTGTAAAATGTGCCACCGAAAGACACGGACTAATATCTCGTCGTCGTTCTCCGAGAACGTGGCACCTTGCGTGTAGAAAGAGTTATCCTCGAACGAATCATGGGTCAGCTATCAGAGAAGAGTATATGTAAGCAATTCCATAAACGCGCAAGATACATACGAGCTCCGTCTCTCGTCTGTTGTAATAGAACGCTCGCAATCTGCTTCAGACTCAGACTAGGTGAATAACTTCGTCAAGGATTAGTTCTCACTGATCTTCTACCGCTGCCCGTGCGCGAGCGTGAGAAGACAATCTGTATCCTCCCCATTCCTCTTGAGACTCAAAAACATGGCCTCTTTTCACACAGGCCTGAACCCAATCGACGTCCAAGATGGTTTGTGTGGTCAGGCGCTGTAGAAGAGCAGGTGGTATAGCGGCATTTCGTTTTGCAAGGACAATCTCGGCGTCGTCAAGTCGCGAGCAGCTACCCCCACTCGCCTCATAACTTGCGTTAGACGGGGAATGAAGTAGTACAGACCAATTTTCCCCTCACCTCAATGGTGTTCCCAAGTGCGATGAGCTCTTCTTTCTTCAATCCGAGCGGGACAACAAAAAAAATTCAGCGGCTTGCCATCCTGGGTGAACAAGCTGGATCCGCTTCCACGAGTGACCTTGGGCATAGTGTATCGGCAGATGCTAAGGCTGCACCAGACAGAGAGCTGGGGATCAACACTAGAAAAGATATGAAATGTTGAGCTGGAAGGTATTTTTGAGGATTGGAGCATACCGTCACCCTGAAAAGCAACGCGGAACTGTCCCGGAAGGGTGTGGTGGGACTTGAAAGACATCCAAACCTGAAAATGTTGCGCAACCGCAGGTCTCGGCACGCACAGAGCGGAATCACAGTCCATCAGAGGAAGATGCGTCGAGGTCCGCTGCCGAATCATCGCGCCTGTGTGAATATGGCTAGGCCATTATGTCCGCGAGGAGCCAGTTCATTCCCACACCATCGGTAGAAGCATTGCCAGCGAAGGGCAGATGCAAGGTGAGCTTGCTCGTACCTCGCGCAAATTGCGCGGCATGGTGGGCGTAAGGCAAGCGGGCAACGTGACGGAGCTGCACGCGACTAAGCGCCGTGCGAACCCTTAGTCTTCCGTTGACATCAGCGATAGAAAGTGACCGCAAACAGCAGACTCGGCACGCTTGCAGCTGGCCTGATCGGCGAATGGATAGCCTCACAATTCAACAGGTGCCAATAGGAACAGATTACCCAGGCCATGTATATCCACCTAGTATTCAGGATGGACGTGCAATTTCAGACTCTTTATGGCATTGTTGCCTATACCCTTGATCTCATGCATGGTGAGGGGTTGGTAGTCGAGGAAGACATCACGAAGTGGGGTGATATGAGAGGTTGTGCCGGAGTCGAGTAGCCAATCCTGACCAATGAAGTGACTAGGTGCCGTGAGGTGAACAGGCAATCTTGCACTTGCTGGCCGTGCCGAATATGGTCATGGAATGACGCCACAAAAGTTGCCAGATGGCCATCAGATATGTTGGAACCAACTAGATGGTTGCATGTGTGTCCGTGCTTTTTTCGGCTGTGGACAGAAATAAAAGGCTTGTTGAAAGTGGTTGTTCAATGAGAAGCCGCTGGCAAAAGATTGGCAGCCATCTCGGAGCCGAACTTATTTTATTTAATTCCACGTGGACAATGACCATAGAGCGTGAGCTCACCTTGGCATCGCTCCCGCCCTCATCGTCCGACCTCTCCTCACACGCGTCTCTCCATCCTCACTTTGAGAGCTGCCCATCATGGCGCAGACTATGCGAGGGTTGAACCTTGTGAGTTCACTGCGCTTATTCCAGGTGCAAGCACTGACGAAAGTACTGTAGTTCATCGCCAACATCCGCGCTGCCCGGGTTGGAGAGGCGGAGCGACTGGCCATTAACAAGGAGATGGCGAACATAAGAACAAAGTTCGCAAGTGAGTCACGTACCACATAGCTCAGAAGCGGGTTTTTACTTCATACACATAGGTCCGAACCTTAGTGCATACGATCGCAAGAAGTATGTCGCGAAGATCGCGTTCTGCTTCATCATGGGCTACAAACAGGATCTTGGACACATGGAGGCCATTCAGCTCTTGACGGCTCAGAAATACTCCGAAAAGCAGATTGTGAGTCGTTGCAAGGTGAATTGGATCTGCTCGACTAACACTTACCAGGGGTACTTGGCTGTTACCTTGATGCTCACCGAGAATTCTGACCTCCTTCGACTGGTCGTTAATTCCATCAAAAAGGATCTTGACGACCGATGGGACGTGGTCAACTGCCTTGCGCTTCAGACCATCGCAAATATTGGAGGCGATGAGATGGCTGAGGCGTTGGCACCTGATGTGCACAAATTGATGATCTCACCGTGAGCCACTCGGACCACACACAAGAAAGACGAATCTGACTTTTTCAATAGTACATCAAACAACTTCGTTAAGAAGAAAGCTGCACTTGCTCTTCTTCGTATGTATCGGAAATATCCGCAGGTCATACCTGCGCAGGAATGGGCATTGCGCATCATATCGTTAATGGACGACAGCGACCTTGTGTGTACGCAGTCTCCGTTCCACGTGCATCGCTAAGAACAGGCATATAGGGTGTTGTGGTTGCTGTCACCAGTCTCGTCCTTGCTCTGGCTCAGGATTTCCCGGAAGCATACGAGACATCGTATCAAAAGGCTGTAGATCGATTATACAAGGTACTATCTGCGTTCACGTTGACCCTTCACTGACGCTAACTGAGTGTCTAGCTTGTAGTTGGGCATCAATATGATTCCCGGTTGTATGACTACTATAAAATTCCATCTCCTTGGCTGCAAGTCAAGTTGCTGAAGCTGCTGCAATACTACCCGCCCCCAGGTGCGTAATTACTCGGCGTTGCTCGGTAATCGAGTCGTTGACATCTGGTGCAGAGGATGCTGCACTTCGGCGAATGATGGAGCAAGTCCTCGCAACCCTTCTTGAAATGCAGGAAATTCCTCGAAGCGTCCAGCACAACAACGCGCTTCACGCGGTATTGTTCGAAGCGATCAATACCATCATTCACATCGATGCACGCTCCTCGCTGGCTACGCAGTCCGCACAGCTTCTTGGTCGCTTCTTGTCCTCAAAGGAAACCAACGTCCGTTACCTGGCTCTCAACACGATGGCACATCTTGCAGCCCTAGCCGAGACCCTTGATCCCATCAAGAAACATCAGACCACGATCATCATGAGCTTGCGGGACAAGGATATCAGCGTGCGTAGACGAGCGCTCGATTTACTATACAGCATGTGCGATGTCGACAATGCGGAAATCATTGTTGGGGAGCTTTTAAATTATCTGAAGATTGCCGATTATGGCTTGAGGGAGGAGATGGTGCTCAAGATTGCCATTTGCTGCGAGAAGTTTGCCACGGTAGGCCAAGGACTCCCTCTTCCCGCTATTGATGGCTGATGCTGGCATTTAGGAGTATAAGTGGTATGTTGACACCATACTGGAACTTATCAGCGCGGCCGGCGATTACGTTGGCGATGAAGTTTGGTACCGTGTCATCCAAATTGTCACCAATACCGAGGATCTCCAAGCTTACGCCGCCCATACTTGTTTCAACTACCTGAAGTCGCCGACGTGCCACGAGAGCCTTGTCAAGATTGCGGGTTATATTCTGGGCGAATACGGACATTTGATCGCCAACGAGGCCGGATGTAGCCCATACGAACAGTTCCAGACACTCCACGCCAAATCCAACTTCTGCAACGCCAATACCCGCGCCCTGATTTTGACCACCTACATCAAATGGGTGAACGTCTTCCCCGAGATCAAACCTCAGCTCATGACTGTGTTCGATCGGTACCGACATGTTCTTGATTCGGAACTGCAGCAACGCGCGTGCGAATATCTCGCCTTGGCAGAACGTCCAGAAGACGACGAGTTACTTCAAACCGTCTGGGATGAGATGCCGCCCTTCCCAGAGCGGGAAAGTGCTCTACTGAACCGCCTCGCTAGGAAGCACGGCGACACTGGCGATAAGCGAACATGGGTCGTGGGAGGAAAAGAAGGGATGAAGGATGCTCAGATGATGCGGATGAAGAGCCTGAAGAGAGTGACCACCAGTAGTACAACAACCGCCTCGCCCTCAAGAAATCGGCCGCACGGAGCAGCCACCAGCGTGCCGAATGGAGCAACAGACATTATGGCAGCGTTGGCAGAGCTGGACATGTCAGGAGGCCCATCAGCAAATGGCGAAGAAGCCATACTGCGCAGCCCTGACTTGGACGCGAGGTACCAGAAGCTACTGTTCTCAGACAGCGGCTTGCTATACGATGATGTCCAAATGGGTATATCTCTCAAGTCGGATTATCGAATGTCGCATGGGCGAATGCGCATATTCTTCCACAACAAGCTGCCGACAGCACTTGACTCTCTGACGGCAATAATCAAATCGCCACAGCATGACCATCTCACTTTTGATATACGGCAATTTCCGGTGACCACAGTCCAGTCCAATGAGCATACCATGCTCGAAGTAGAATTCGAATGCAAGGAGTTGTTTACACAGCCACCCACCCTCCACGTTTCATTCCTCACTGGATCTCTGACATCTCTTGTGCTGCGCCTCCCCGTCGTCATTCACAAGTTTTTCGAACCGATCCAGCTGGAACCGCAAGATTTTTACATGAGGTGGCAGAAAATTGGCGGTCCTCCCCGCGAAGCACAGGTATTCTTCCCAATTGCTCTTAAGCGTGGCGATGTGGATACACTTGGACAGCAAGCTACGATCACTGGCGCTAGAATCCGGTGTCTCGAGGGCGTAGATCCGAACCTCGTCAACATGGTTGGTGCCGCTGTTGTTTACACCAGTGCTACTGGGAAGGCGGGGTTCTTGATCCGAGTTGAACCCAGCAGAGAGGAAAAGGTCCGTCACGATCTGATCCACACGTGCTCTTGATTAACAGAACCTGATCTATCAGAAGTGTCGTCTGACTGTCCGATGCACGTCAGACAATTTTGCATTGGCGTTGACGGACTACATTCGAGACTTACTGGCTGCTAAATGATGAGACTTGGAGCTCAAGCGGATTGCACTAATAGTCGGGTTTTGTATATCGGATATCTCTACTGTTCTGAATACTCTACACAAGTTGATACCCATGAATTAGCATTGCTTGTAGGACTTGGGTCTAAATAGTGCTAGCTACACATTGACATCCGTCATTCAGGATCATGACCATAAGAACCTGCTTATGCCCTTGATTGCGGCCAGTCACTTGTTCCTCTTGGGATGAGAGAAAAACAATTCGTTTGTAGATACATCGGCAAAGAGCCAGCCTCATAACACGAAAATACATAATAGGATGTTAAAGCAGTAGAATAAATAAATACAAAGACAATTATTGTATAAGAGTCCTTGTCACTATAATGAACAAAGTGGGATTGGACAAACTGGTCCTAACATTTCAATCGACGGGGCAAGGAGCGCCTCCACAATACGTGATCTCGCCGGAGGGGTCGGACGTCTCCGACTCAAGGTGTTCAAGTCGTTTCTATCATACGATTAAATGAGAAGTCGACAAGTGGAGTGCGAGAGGAGCTCACATATTCCTCGCATTGCCGTCCTCCGCACCACGCATCGGCATGTGGGGCAGATACACTCTCGTGCCGAACAAGGATGGGCGTGGACGGGCCGAACGTATTCGTCTCAGCGAGGGCATCTCGCTTCTATCATGTACATGAGAGCAAAACTTGACAAGTGGAGTAGAAGGGCTTACGTATCCCCCGCAAGGATGACCTCCACACCATGCGTCGGGGGCTGGGGCGTGTTCGTTCCGGGGAAGGATCGGTGTGGCGTTTATGCTCGCAAGCATAAAGGCAAACAAAGCCATAAGAATAGTGGAAACGATTGGCATAGTGTAAAGCTGGAGTGCTGGTAAGTAAAACGCCTGTTATCTTGAGAGCAGACTGTTGAGCATGCCTCCTCTTTATACCTGTCGACCGTGGACGATATCATCCTTTCTGCGGAAATACACACAGGCGCAGGCACTGTCCCGCACTGACTTGACAATGATGAGAGATCCGCAGAGCGTGAATCCCGTGCTCGAGTTGACCTAGGTATAGGATCCCGCGGTACACGCATGCCTAACGGCATGAACAGGGCGCGCGCATGCACGCACTGCAGCATGAAGATTGCAGCATGAAGATGACAGCCAGTGTTGATATCGTTGTATGATATCCGCATCACTCAGACCGCCGCGTATAGTCAATAGCCCAGCGATGTCCGTTCCTGTGGCAATCTGAAACGCCTGCGGAAACCCTCATCAGCGTTTTGCTCGGTTTGGGAATGGACAAACCGACTCCCGGATGTCCCTGAATCAGGAAAATGTGGACATTGGGCCCGGGTATCTGACGGGGCCGATGGATTGCGGACACGTCAGTTGCACTGTTACTTTCTGCGATGCTTTGCTTGCCACGGGCGTGAGTCGGGGTGACTCATAGACAGGCGGACTGCCGGCGCCATGATTGCGGACGTACAGCACTTCATGAGAGAAGTACTAGTGCGAATCCGCACTGGCCGGAGTGACGGTGCCCCCTCCAACGTAAAAGAAGGAGAATCATATTTGCTCTTGAATCAGAGTGTAGACATTATGTTGGCCCTAGAATATTAGTGGTCGTCACAGACCACGTAAGGCGGTCACTGGGTTGACGTGGAACTGATGGTGGCAGTGGTGGCAGCCTCCGAATTCGGATTTGATGGCCTCCACGCGTCAGATTGATCAACTCGACCCCTACAACCATATTCTTGGGATCACCCTGTCTGATCCGTGGGTTGTATGCTCTTATTGTCGAGATCCTACTTTGCCGAAGTGCTGAGGATGCTCGTTAGCGACGGCAAGGTTAAACTGGCTTGGTCGATCGCGAAAGGCTTGATCAATCGTGGGCTTTATCTGTGCTGCTGCCGGAACGCCTGTGCCCCTCGGACCTACCAAGCTGTTCTTTCCGAGGCAAGATGTCTTGCCCTGGTGCTCAACCACAAATAGTATCTCAGCATATGGGATATGGTATGCGCCAGTCGGCTCGCTGTGTTGTCGGTATGTAGTATTGACCGGCACAGCAGGGTTTATACGGCGCTTTTCCTATACATGGTCCATGTGCATCTGCGGCCTTTGGCTTATGTTTTCTATTTTCCCTCTGGCCCGAGATTCGTATAGCATGCCGCGTTTGGTTCGCGCTTGCTTCTTCGGGCCAACTGCGCGCACGAGACTCGATCCCGACTCCTTCCTCTCGGGTCGCGCTCCACGCAGTATCAACAGGAAGCAGGTCTATTTTCTTGTTCTACGGCTCTTTTGGGCGATTTGTGCGACACCGGGACATGGTCGCGTTCCCTGGTCATCGGACCACTGCATGGGGTCAGACTCCTGTTTTCCGGCCGTTCACCCTGTACCGTGGACTTGGGATGTGGTTGTCTTTTCAAGCGAAATACGGCCCCGGGACTCTGCTCTGTTCTTCTCCCGGCTCCCGAGGACCCGTATTCCCCCCTTCCGGTGCTGCAGGCTGCAGCCATCTGCTTGGCTTATGATTGCCTCTTTGGACGAAGTGTGACGGAGATATACCAGTATTCGCAGCAAGAGCTCATCTGGACGCGTGAGGAAACAGGCTTTCGGCTCCCACTTGTTCAGGCTGTGGCTTGTGTCTGACGGCGCGTTTGACTTGTTATTGCCTTCTGGGGAGAAGTGCGATACCGGGGCTTCACACTTCCTCCAGCGGCTGCTCATGATATCGTGTTTGGCTCCCGCTCACTTATTCGGGCCAAGTGTGGCACCGGATTCTGTATCGTGGCGACTCACGTGGATGGGAAGAAAGGGTGCACCTGGTTCCTGGCTTTTCAACTTGCACGCCATGGCAAATGCACATGCCTGGCTTATGCTTCTCCAGCAGCCGCGAGATGAGCGCCCGCGACAATCACCGCCTCAGTCCGAACCTTCGGTATGCGGCTCTACACTAAGCAATGACAGAAAGGGCCGCAATTTCCGGTCTCTCGGGCTTGGCAGGAACTGTTTTGAGCGCTTCATGGGTGCTCGTACCGGGGCTGAGGAAGGCAGACGGCTTGACGGCATCGGTCTATGAGAAAAGCGTCCCTCGTGAGACCTGGTTGTTGCCCATGTGTGGTAGCGAAGAGACTGACAGCTGTCCCTGTTCCTGGTCAGGGTTTGTCTCTTCAGGCTCTTGTACGACTGTTAAAGACGGATTTGAAGATGTCGGCAGTGTGACTCCCGATCCTTTGATGGGGTTGGGTAGATCTGCGGTTCCAGAGCCCCATAGGGTCAAATGTTTACTACTTGGCAGGTCCGTGATGCTGATATTCTTAGATATACGGCACGTGAAGCATCTTTTCTGCGTGAAGGATGGGGGCTGAGATGGGTGGTGAAGCAAGGGGAGTGGCTAGGGCCCACCGATCTGTGATTACACCCTGTGAGGTATGTTGGGTATGTTAGGTATGTATACGAAAGGCGAGGTCGTGTGCCTGGCTGGCGTTTGGCCTTGTACGCTGTGCATAATATCCATTGTTGTATAACACATATGTGGCTTTTGGGCCATTCCCCCGTCGTGTGCCTGACAACAAGGCCAGTTGGTGGTAGGTGAACAAACACCCAATGTGTGGTGCATATCGTCTGTATGTGGAAGTGGCAGTGTCCATGAGAGGCAACACGCTGGATGGGCAAAAGTGTACCAACATTACTTACATTTCTATACACTTTTTTTTTTCTATTACACATCCGTGGCCTGACCGCCGACCACCCAACCAAACAGACTTTTACCTGTTTATGAGGTAAGATATATCATCCTCCAGGACTTCTTTAACCCTGCGTTGCCCTACGTTCTATGCTAGAAGCCCCCCAAGCAACAGAGCTAACCATGTCCCTAGACCCTCTGCCACCCTCCCCGCCGAGCTCGTTACGCACTAGTCCTGCAAAGCTCAGGCGTCTGCGTTCCTTCGGCGCAGGAAGACCAAGTACTGCGCCCAGCTTGGGTGTGCCACCTGTGCCGCCTTTGCCGGTGCTTCTTTCGAGGCCGGGGACGCGCTCGAACGACGAGGCACATCAGTACGTGCACGAGAAGAACGGTCAACGGCTGGTCAGTTTACCGCTCACGCCGCGTGCGAGCCCGTTGAGGGAGACTTGCTTTCCCACCCGGAGTCTTGGCACACAGGATTGGGAGGTACCACCACCCAAGCAGCGCGTTAGAGCAAGAGGGATGGCCACCCATTCAGGGAAGAGCGATATTGTCACCACTTGGACCGCAGACTCCCCCGATGTAGAGGACGTAGACTGGACACTGGAAGGCGTCGAACTATGGAATCTACTACCCACTCCTGTTCCCGTGGTAGCGCCTGTACCCCTACCGGTGGCAAACGAGGTCCGTTTTCCCCCCCTGTTCTGTTCCATCCCCCAAGCTAACGAAACGCAGAGCGTTCTCCACCGACTCTCTCGGATCCGCAGCGCTGGTTCAATTCGTCCATCCTCTGCGCCGTCTCCTTCACCCAGCAATAGCAGTGCGGCGAGCGGACGGCTTTTCCAACGCTCGAGGGAGGATATGCATATGGTGCAGAAGGGACCGGGAACTGCTTTCCCTGGGTCAGGATCAGGCGCTTGGACCGCTGGGAAGGTCGTTATCCGGAAGGGAGGCAGGGAGGTTCTGATGGAGGTTGTCGATAAGGTGTGTTCTACCCCCTGCTTCTACATCATCCCCTCTTTGCTACTCTTTCCCTTGTCCTGAAGAACAGCTACTAACACTTGCTTGCAGAGCGCAGACCCCCTCCCAACACGTCAGCTGAAGCTACATAGCCTTCCCAGCACCTCTGTGCGAACGGTACATCGTTCCCTCTTCAGCAAGCCGCACATAATCGCTATCTATCCACCGCTTGCCGTTGCCACAAACGCTCCGTCTCCCACTTATCCATCTCCCACCACTCCCACTCCGTCCAGCCCGATATCCCCCTTCTCCAATCAACCGATCTACATCGCGTTCACCCACCCTTCCCCCGCGTCTACGTTTCTTGCACTCTGTAGGGCGTTGACGAAGCCCGAGCTGAGGGGTTTGAGCGTACCGGGAGCGAGGGAAGCCGGGGGTTTGTGGAGGTCTTGCAGAAAGGTCGGGTTTCAGTTGCTGGGTGTTGAGCTCCCTCAACTTGGTTCAACCTCGAGTGGGAAGGGACAACCTGCACCTGAGATGCAGGCGCAGGTGGCACCACAGGACGTAAGAGTCCTTGTGACGGTTAATGAGGGCCCTTGTGCGCTCCTGGCTGGACCTTGGCCGAGCGCGGTGGTGCTGGATATGGGGGACGTGCCGAGAGTGGAGCGGTTAGGGTTGGAGGTGTTCGCTCGCTCCAGGGAGGAGGGTGGAAAGAAAGACCGCGAAAGGGAGAACGCGGGAGACAAGCTCTGGGGAAAGGACAAAAGCAGGGAGAAGGAGAAGGACACCGAAATATTTTGGTGGAAAGACGAGAGGTGGGCTTGTGTAGGGAGGGTGGAGCTTTCCGGCGTGGGGAGAAATAGGTGGGTCGAAGAACGGTGGGCTTTGGAGGGCCCTACAAATGGAAGTGGGTCAGTGAGGGCCAGAGTGAGGATAGACGATGTGCATGTTCTCCCTTGGATCGAGTATGCGCCTTTACATGAAGTACGTCCTCCGCCTCCTGGCATTCACGTCCATCAAAGCTGACGACATGATGTACGCAGTACCTCTCCCACCCGCAAACTTCCCTCCCCGACCTCTTCCTCCGCCTTCGACCTCTCCCCGGGCTCAACACCCTTACCCAAGACACCCTTGGCCCGCTAGGCTGCGCGTCAGGCAAGGTATGGCGCGACTTGGCACGTGCCGTGCGATCTGAAGTTACCAACTGCTCGCCGAGCCACACGGGCGCCCTGTTCAGGAGCAACAACGGCCTGCTTGGTGCTGTCGCTGCGGCATTCCGTACCGTTGGTTCAGGATGGCTGCACGATGCGGTGGGAGGCGTTGTGAGGGATGTGGTGAAGGAAGGAAGGGGCCTGGAGGGAGGGAGAGAATTTGTAAAAGAGGATAAGGAGAGGGTGGCGCTCTGGGCGGGGAAAATGTGGGAGGGCATCTTGAAAGCGGAAGAAGGCTGCCCAGGGTGAGTTTCTCTTGCCTTTGCCCGATCGGGTTGGGATATTTGTCCTACTTGGCCCTTCTGGGCCTGAAAATCAAGACCTTGTTTCTTTTTCTTCATTTCTGCATGATTTTGAACAATGCTGACATTGACCGTTCCCCAGCGAGATCCGCCACTTCCTCTCGATTGTGCGTACTTCCATCTCGTCCAAGTTCGGCGATACCGAGCCCGCATTGGAACTAAAGATCGTTGCTTTCTTCGTCCTTTTCGCCTTTCTGCTAAAAGGTGTTGGCAGCCCTGTTCAGTTTGGAATTGTCGATGCCCCATTAGAGGACGGTGTTCGGGAGATGCTCATGCTCTTGGGTAAAATGGTCCATGGGCTGTCGCTCTTCAACTCTGTACGTGCGATCTTGTCTCTGGGCATGATAACTATACTTATATGCGTGCAGGAGTTCAAAGAAGAGAAATTGCAACCGCTGAACTCGTTCCTCTCGACGCACCACGACTCTGCGAGAGCCTTCCTCACCGCTATCTCCTCGTCATCCACACCCAAGCCCCTGCCCTACTCTCCTGCCCTCGCACACACAGGCGATTCTCTTGCCGCGCTCGAACGTACCCTTTCGCCTTTGCATGGTCAGTCAGTCCCCATTCCTGCCCGGCCACGCGACCTTCCAAGGGAATACGCGCTCCTTGCTGCAACAATTACCGCTGCTGCTCGGGATCGGATGAGCGACCCACCCGTGACACCATCAGCCCTTACCGCTGGTGTTCCTTTACATCGGCCCGCTACATCAGAGTCCGTTACGGGGATTATATGTCCACCAGCAGGAGCGGGTGCAGCGGCTAAACCTCCCCCTCCGGAATGGGAGATGCTCAAATCTCGTTGTCTTGCCGTGCAGAGGCAGATCGATGCGCGCTCGCGCAAGGTCGCCAAGGAGTCGAGACGCGGGACGAGTGCCAGTGGCACTGGACGCCCAATCACTCCTGGGACGAGTGAAGGACCGCCCAGGAGCGCTGGAGGGGGTTATCATCTACCCACACGGCTAGGCGGAGGGGGATATGATGAGAACGTCCCTCCTGTCCAGCGGTCCTCCGCTGAGGACCGAGAAGGTGTTGCCTTGAGTCTCAGCATCCCCGCTTCCGGTGCCTCGCAAGACTCTCAATCAAAGCTCCCAGCAACGATGGTAAGTGTCCCCAGGGAGGGAGGGCGCGTGCTCGTCCCTATCGAGAACCGCTCGCCTGGCCTGTCCCCTGTTCACCGCGTTTTGTTCGAAAAGCACGCTCACCTGCCGCTGCAGGGTGATGCTGGGATTTCACCTGGCGGGAAGAGGTCGAAGAAAGAGGCGGTGGTGGAGCCGGAGGACCCGCCGCCTAGGCGGAGGCACAAGACTGAGCCATCCTGCCCGGTAACGACCACCCCCGTGAAGACCACTCTGCGAGGAGCGTTCATGTTCGCTGGAATTGGGGAGCTCGAGCCGGCTGACCCAGCGGATGTCTCAGTACCCGACCCCCAGGCTCAAGCGCAGGAAGTCAAGAAGCGGCCAAGCAGGGGGTTCTTGAGTCGCTTGACTGGACGTGGGTGACCAGTTCCCTTGTATTTCTTCTTTCTGTTGTTAAGACGTGTGAAACGCCCCGCCGGTGTCGGGTGTAAAACTAGTCGCTGCGATTGTATACTACACTGGCTTTGATTGTTTTGGCAGGATTGGTATCCTGCCTTTGGGCATATCTGTAGACTTTGCTGTTGTTGTACTGTTCTCGCGTAATGATGATATTTTTGTACATACTTAAACTCAACTGATAAGAGATGGGTGTGCAATAAAGGCACAATAGACAATAGTAACATAGACAAATGAGAACCAGCATGTCAGTCCAAACAGTTCAACGACAGTTCGACAAAAGACAAAAGAATACTACAAGCTCCACAAAACAGTGAGCCCGAATAGCGTGCTATCTTGGACCAGTCTTGTGAGGGAATGGTGAGGGTGATATGGGAAGAGGGTCAACAGTCCCGATAACATCGACAATCGACAGTGCTCAGCATGTCGCAAGAGTTGGTACAGGAGAATCGGAAGGGGTGGTAGGAGGGGTGCTGTAGTCGACCAGTATCAAGGTCGAATCACATGAAGGAGGGTGGGTGACGTAAACCAGAAGGCGGCAGTGTGATGGACACCTGATCGCGTCAGAACGTTAATCCACAATAGATCAGAGAGCCCCACCTGCAGTATCCAAGTCTCATAGTACTTAGAGAAGACCTGTGCCGATTTCCATCTGGGTGTGCAAGTGTTGGAGCCGCAGCACTCCCGGATAGACCTGTGGAGAAGAAGGCTGCGCTTGGGGTGGGAGGGGATCGCAGAGCACGGGTGAGACTGTCACTAGCAGCAGTAGGAGCAGCAGTGCGGGGGAAGGCATGCTGTTCTACGTGGTCGTCTCAGTCTCGCCGCACTGGAGTCACTTATTACAGCTTTTCATTATAGTCATTGTCCATAAGCATGGTGATGGTGCAGCCAGAGTGGGAGGACGATCAGGAGACCAAAAGTTGATCGGGGAGGACAGAGGATGGCCAGATTCAGTACTATGAGTTTGCTCCGGCGTAGGGATTGGAGGGATCGACCGGCCGAAAAGAATACCGGATACCAGGCAGTAGGGTTGTATGCAGTTTGGAAAGAAGAGGAGAAGCGACAGGAAAACGGATTTCCTTGTCCGTGCATATGCGGAATCAGGAAGAACTGCAACGTTGCAACAAAGAGTCAAACAGGAGAAACCAAATTTTACTTCCCGTGATCCCCGAAAGCAGCCAAGAACTCCTGACCACGCAGCATGCGACCATTTCTGCGATTCGGATCCGAGTACTGTACGTGCCATGTTAGGTGCGCACGTCACCTGTCACCACCACTGTCAGCTGCGCAAAATTTCCTTGTGTCACCGCCTCGAGATAGCTTTGCGCACTTATCCGGGAGTGTGTATGTACATGGCATGATATCTAGTCATGAAGCACTATATCTGCAAACATCTCTTCAAGCGCATTTCCGTACTCCTCAGCTGCCATTGCTGCATCGACCTGGGTAAAACCCAATTCTGCCTCGTCATCTTCTGGGAGTCGGACTGATTCAGGCAGTTCATCACTGGCTCCTGGAAGGATCTTCCGATACAGTTCTTCATTCACAAAGGGGAGCTCATCAAGCCTGGCAAGCATTGCTGGTGAGGTGAGGCAGTCATAGGACAGAGTGATGTCATCAACTCCGGTATTGCAGATCTGCCATGCATTCAAGACTCGCTCGGGTGTGTTGCATGCTTTGTGTGCTTCCAGGAGCCATCGGACCGTGCGATCACGAAGGGTCCCAAGAGTGACATCGAGTTTGATAGTTTCTGGGGCAATCCAACCATGCTTGAGTTGCTCTTGAGTCTCCTGGATCACATCATCAAGTGCAGCCTTTCGGATGATTGCTTTAAGAGGACGTTGCATGCCAGTGTCTGCAGGCTGAATAACACCAGTGCAGCCACCCGGTACATAGAGCAATCCGATCCATGGAAAATGGGTATGCATCCACTGCCTGAGCTCTTTTGATCGGTGAACAGCCCATGCATCGATGATCCAAATGCATCGTGCTTCAAGTGCACGCCCATTGCGATGATTGGCAGCTCGAAAGTATGGTGCAAGGAGTTTGTGGACATATTCATGAATTGTTGGGTGTGTCGACCAATATGTGCCTCGAGAGAGTGAGAAGAGATGTCCAGCTTCGAGTGCTTCATACATCTCCTCGGACTGTAGTTCACCACCAAATGGCAAACAGACAGAGTGGACGCCAGCCGAGACCGACTGGAATGGAAGGAGGGTGCCACCCATTGAGAGACCGGTAACCACAGTACATGCTCGCTTCTCATCCTTGCCAAGGATAGCAACTTACTTTGAGCCTCGCTCCTCATATGTGACGGGGCTGAACTGAAGCTGAAGCTGCATCTGATCGGAGTTGACGATACAGTCCTTTGCGACCTTTGTTGCTCGGATTCGCCAGGCACAGTGGAGCGCAAGCTCATAGCATTGCTCCTTGTAGTTGACTGGAAGCTTCTGAGCTGCTTGAGTACCTTGTCGAAGCGTCCAGTTGAGCTGAAAGTGAAGAAAGCGACGGGCGAAGTTGAGGCCAGCATTGAAGCATAGACCAGAATGACGGAGCTTTCGTTGAAACACCTCAGGATGATCTTCTGACAGATGTGCAATAATGATCCCCTGACAGGTGGAGAGGTTTAGGAGATACCAGCAGCACGGAGCTGAAGGAGCTGCAACTTGATTCGCTCGACAGTATCAAGGCAACCATCCTGAATAGACGGCAGTGAGCACAGTGTTATGAAGCCCAAGCAGAGGGAGAACTGCTCACCAGTACACCATTTGGACCCGCGGCATTGTAGACCTGCCTTGGTCCCATCTGCACATGAGCCCGGACTTGGTCTGTCCAGTCTTTGCCAGGTACAATCCACCGTCGGACAGTTCCTGGATGCAGAGCAGGATTGCCAGCAAACACTCGAGGATTCTTCTTTCTGAGCTCATTGACAATAGCAGAAGGGCTCCACCCAACCACCTTTGTCACGGCATTGATCTGGTCCCACACAAACGGCTCAAACCAGTTCATGTTTTTGGCTGCTTGACCGGACTTGGATTTTCTGAAAGGTCGTGATATCTCAGCCTTCTGGATAGCTGTGACCATGGTGAAGGTAGCTTGAGACTCGTCATTATTTGGGCTATCAGGATCACTGATCACAATTATGTCCCGCTTCTATTTTCATAGTGAGATCTTTGTGAAATGTGCTAGACAAAGTGCGCACCTTTCTAAGCTTGGTTCCACCCGGACTGCGCTCTCCAGCAAGAATCTCCTGCTCTTTCTGGTCCTCTCTATGCCTCTGCTGATCCCTCCTCTTCCTCTCCCTCAACAACTCCCTTGCCCTGGACCGTCCCCTTGCTCCCTGCATCTGCATCTCCACTCTGACACGCTCACCCCATCTGCTACCATTCTTGCACCGCTCTGAGCTCGGAATTCTTCTCTGCTGGCAGTAGACATATAAGCAAGGAGGCCGCCAGGTGCATATCCGTCTCGTACAAAAGCATTCTGAAGAGCCTGAGGATGAGCCATGGTTGTAGTCTGCGCACTGTCACCAACAATGACCGGAGCTGCGCAGACGACGACGAAAAGTTTTACTTCCGTGGAAGCAATTTCCCACAAGGGTCTGCGCACCTAACATGGCACGTAAGTAGGCGCAGCACCAGAACCGCTCAACAAAACACAGAAAATTACGGAAGTCCCCGATCAAAGACAATCAGGGGAGCGGGACATGGATAAAAGCAGAATTTGAAGGGAATGGTCGAGGAACAGCGAAGTTCGAATGGCTATTTTGGGCGGGTCACATTCCGCCGGCCCGAAAGGGATCCGATCCTTCCGCCGCGGATGCCGGCCCAGCGTGGTTTGCGGACATCTTCGGTATTTTACAGCTTCCAGCGATGGTATTCCCCAGTGCATGACGGCACCGATGGCGACGGAGCACGGTCCGACGATGGAAAACGCCCACAAGACGATGAGCTCGCGTCCGCTGCTTTGGTAGGGGTCTTGGCACTCGGTTCTCCAGGATGCAGTATATGGCTTGCACGTCGACTAGTAGCTCCACTAGCAAGAACAGGAACGCATGCCAGACCCGTCCGAGATAGTAGGCATCATTGGCGCCGGAGCTGCAGGGCTCATCACTGCGCATACATTGGTCAAAGACGGCTTCCCTGTGCAGGTCCTCACACGAGACCGGACACCAGGTGGGGTTTGGGCTGCAGAGCGCATATACCCAGGTTTGGAGATCAACAAGTGCGTGCTGTTTCTTGGCCCTACGTTTTCCAGCTGGACTAACAGGCTTAGTGTCCATGGAGAGTTCAGATTCTCCGCTCTGGGTATGCCACCTCCTAGTACGGGGTCAGGCCGATTAGGGGGCGAAGACCTGAACGCATATATGAAGGCCTATGCGCACAATTTCCTTCACGGATGCATCCGATACGGTGTCGAAGTAGAGGATGTGAGCGAAAATCCAGACGGGGAGGGATATATCCTCAGCACCAGAGACCTGAAGAACGGGAAGAAGGAACAATTGAGGTTCCGGAGAGTCGTCCTCTGTACTGGAGTATGCCAGGTTTTCTGATCCTTTCGCTGTACTGACGACGGAATAGGGATGTAGTGCACCCCATATACCTCCTGAGATCTCTCCAACTGCTGCTAAGAACATGGGGTTCAAAGGGCCCGTGTTGCACAGCCAAGAGTTCGGAAAGCAGAAGGAGGATGTCCTCGCTGCATGCGAGGCTGTTCAAGCAGTCATCGTAGGAGGGGGCAAGTCAGCCCAAGAGTACGTCCTCCAAGGAATAGCAGGCTGAGAAGCTGACAACCAAGTAGTATCGCCGCCTATCTTGCGAATCACGGCACGAAAGTTCTTGTCATCTTCGAGAGTACAGATGCGGTCCTCGCGTGTCCCGTCCCCTGGCCAGACTTCATCCGACGCAGCAGAGTCCTCAGCATCATGTCGCCCAGCAGGCAGTTGCCATCCCTGCTCGAGTGAGTCGCATCGCCGCCGTTTCAATAGCTACTTTGGCATCGCTTGAGCTCACGGACAACCAGACAGTTCTTGCACAAGACGCGGCTAGGGGCCAAGATCGTTCATGGATTTTGGGCCATAGTGTCCTTTCTGTCCGTGAGTGATCTCCACTCACAATATCTGCCCACCTGATCAACTCAGTTCTTTGCCCTAAGCATTCCACCCGACTCCCCGCTCCGTCGCTCTCATTCCATCTTCTGGTCCATCCGGACGAATGATGAGGGCATTCCTTCGCCTACCCGATTCCACAGCCTGGTGAACAAAGGCGCTATCTCCCTCATCTCACCTGCGCGGGCGATCGGGTTCTGCAGCGACCGTCGGTCCGTTCGGCTCGCCGACGGAAGAGCGATACCGGCGGGGGCGGTGATTCTAGCAACAGGATATGGCCCGAGTTGGGGGGGACTGCTAAGTGGTATGTCTGTTCGTCACAGTGATACAATCATGATCGTGAAGAAGGATGTGATGTGATGGTGATATTGACCCTGGAAACAGTGCAGACAATGAAGAACGTCGGTCTCGAACGACACCCTCCCACTGTTCCTGAAATGCATTTCCATAATCTGAACTATGCTTCGCTCGCTAGTGAATTCAACCCTACGGAGCCGGGACGGAACCCGCATGACACAGAGGGACAATGGGCATCGGCGTTGTATAGGGGAATTGCTCCCGTGCAGAACCTGGCCAAAAGAGACTTCGCAGTCAATGGAGCCATTGTTCGTCCAACTCTGTTTCCGTGGATTCCCGTACGCTGATTGCTGATTCCTGAAACTCTGAAACTCTCTACGTGTTTTCATTACAGTTCACGACGAACAATGGGTATGTATTCGAAACCGTTGCACACTGGATCTCTTCCTACTTTTTGGGGGATCCGCTCCGGCTCCCCCCAACGATCGACGAGGCGAGGATGGAGACGGAAAAAAATGCGGCTTGGTGAGGTTTTCAGCTTCTGGAAAATTATCGTGCTCCAACGGCCGTTGTTTCAGGATGAGGAAACGTCACCCGGGTATGCTTGGGTGGGCCAACGAAAGCTACGCGGCAAGCATTGCCTTCTGGAAGTACGTGATGGAGACTAGTACTGTACCCTTGACGAACTCTGATGAGCATGCATTTGCAGCTGGCCACAGGCTATGGATGAACTGCTGGAAGATATGGACCTCCCGGCGAACCGAAGCGGCGGCCATTGGCTCACGTGGCCATTCAGAGTCATCGACCTGAAAGAGATTGCAAATCTGACAGAGGAGCGGTGTGCGAAACGCTCCCTGGACCCTGCTTCGTCGCCTCGTGGCATGGGCTGTTCTCCCAGCGCTGTGGAATGTGTCTAGACTGTCGGGGTGCCCTTCACTGCTCTATTCAGGTGCGATTGACTAATTCTCTTCTTCCCGGCGGGCGCTTGCCGGTTCTTGTAATACCTCACAAGAAGGCGGACCCTGACACCTCTCGGCATTTGGCCCAAACTGGCCACTTGGTTTCCAGATGAAACTGCCCTTTGTCTACACAAATTGTTGTCTCGGCGTGTTCCTGCTGAATCCTTTGTTTCTTCTCAATAATTTCACTCAATGTTACACCAAAATTTCACATTGTCGCTATACGTAACAACAATCCAGTTTTGGGTCAATTCATGCAAGGGCAGCTTATCAGGGCTCGCGTCCTTTTACTCCCGTTATGCCGACCGGAAATCGGCGCGAGGGTACCTGCAGAATTACGGAAACCAGTCCATTAAACATGAGGTGTATTAAAGCTCCGCTCGGATGCGTCTTTGTAGAGTAACTGTCATGCTGTACAAACTGCGAATAGTAGAGTATTAGAGCACGTGAGGCAGTTCTGCCGAAACAACATCCGAAGGCGCTGATGACGAAATCCTGTGTGCATTTCGATCATCGTCGTCGTTAGAGTCCACGGTTCGCGAGGATGAATCGCAAAGTCGCATCCATTACCCGCTGAGCGAAACCAAGGAAATGGGCGCCATTCTGCAAGTTCCCAAGCCACTCCAGCATAGCGACGAGGTACTTCATTTTGGTGTCTATGATCGCATCTTCATCATCCATCATCTTCTTGAGCCATAACTCCTGCGTTACTTGCATACGGACGCATTCCTGGCAGTCTTCCGGCATACTGAGGAAAGCGTCGTCCATTTTCTTCTCCATGTCGTCCCGTAGAAGGTCGACAGGGCGTGGCCTTGGCAGCCTACCAAGCAACTCGAGTGGTGCTTTCGGTCGAGCATGGTGAAAGGGAGGGGGAGCCGGGCGTTGGCGATCAAGGTAACCGTTCTCGCCTTTGAGTGCAACACTGCCAGACCCGGTGGGAGGAAAGTACTGGAAGGGCGGCTCGGGAACACCAGGTATTGGTCGAAAGGTCATGAATGGAGACACGTATGCAGCATCGCGGAGACCAGCTCCAGGCTTGAAAGGGGTCAACAAGACAAGGCAGGAGAGCGACGAAAAACAAATACCTGCTTCATTGAACCACCGAAAACGGCCATGCTTTTGGTGGCTCGTAGAGCCCGGGGGTCTGCGGTAGAAGCGTATCTTGGGTTGAAAGCCATTTTCTGTAAAGAGGCATCATCGTCAGTGCTCATGGTCGACTTGGTGTAAGATGTCATCAAGACAAGACTCACAGTATTTGTAAGATAACCAATAGGGTAGACGCTAGCGAGGTGGGGCGAGCACTGCTGGATGGCTATGATGTATAGCAGTCAGGGGCATCTTTATAGTCTAGCCCCTAGCAGGCCAGTCACCATAAGGTACCTGTGGTGTCGAGCCGAAGGTCCAAACCCGGTCTGGCGCCCTGTTAGGTTCCGTTTATTTGTGACGCCGGAGTGAACGCATGAATAAGTGGATCCAGTTCCAACGAGTGGGGAGGCATCTTCTCATGGCTAGCTCCGGGGTATGTCATACGCCTGAAGTCGAATTAGCGTGGTGGGAGAACAAAACCGTGAAGTGAACCCTTCCAGATTGGGATTCTCACCGAGACGCGGACGCAACACGAGAGAACGTGATGATGCCCCTGACATTGGTCTGTCTGCTACTTATCTCCCTCTAAGTCCATTTGGGGCTGTAAGACGGCAGAAGCATTGTCTGAAACAGCTTCTCTCATCAGGGTCTCGCCATTGAAGACGCTTCCGGTTGCTAGCTGGTCATGAACGCGTGGTTAATTGTGCGAGGAGAGCAGACAATTATGTCCAAATCTCGATCCGAAATGGAAGCTGCACGAGACGCCTTGGACAGAAAGGCTTTCAAAAGAACTGATAACGCATATGGTCGTCCTTCGGCGAGGTAAAATTGTTTGTTCGTTACTCATAGAACAGTCATTTAGAAGTGATTCTTTGAGTGTGTCCCGTCGGCATTCCTTTAGGGTTCGGTCTTCCTTCCGCACATCATGAAGATCGCCTCACACCGTCGGATATCAATGTTGCCAAATTATTGTATCCAGGACTTTTTCTAGATGCTCTTGCCAGCACTCGGACCTTCAGCCGACAAGACCCTTGTTTGGACAATACAAGCTCGGGATGAATTGTAGAGTTTGGTAACTCTTGTGAATTGTGAGCGGGTCACACACCACATCTATCGCTTTGATGGACGAATGGTCAGCTGGCTGCTGCATGCGAGTGCATCGGAAGGGTTAAGATGGAGGCATGTCATCGGAGTTCGATACTGGGAGAGACATGTTAGCCGATATGCGCACACGAGGATGCAGCGTGGCGAACGCACCTGCGGCGACGATGTATGTTCGGGGCATCGAGGAACAGTTTTGCCAATGTGTCACGTGGAGCTGATGCGGCGACGAATCAAGACAGCTGAGCTCGGGGATATGCTAAATCAACTCGTTTTGCCTATCGTCCAGACATGTTCGACGGCAACATGCCACAAGCAGCATCTCTCCGAGATCCGTATGGGCCACATCTTGTGCAGGTACCTGGGCATCAGCTGCGCATTTAGAGAGGCGACAGAAGAGTACACAGGCGCATGTAAGGCAGCCACTCTCGGCGATAGAAGCATCGCAATCACAATACCCGTTAGTCACTTCTGAATATACACCAGGAATTGCGTGCGTTGTGGCGGGTGAGAGGTTGTCTTCGGATACAGGGAAAGTCGGGGTTCGGAGTTCGTCCCAGGTCCTAAGTATTCTGGTAGCCTCAAGAAGGGAAATCGAGCAAAAGAGGGAGATCTAAGCAACTTGGGATGATTGAGAAGACAGGTCCACAGTTCGAGTACAGCGCCTACTAAAACTTCATCAATGCCAACACGTGCCGCCTCCCACATTTATCTGGTCCCAGATATCGCAGATCAACCAGTATCCGAACCTGCCATCTTTGATCATTCCGAAGCGCCTTTACCATGTGGGCCAGCGCCTCTCGAAGAAAGGGAAATCCGGGGCGTTGATTCGCTATCAGCGCATTAAAGATGCCATGCATGGGGCTTGGCTCTCCGTGTAATTGGGCAGCAAAGAGTTGACGTAGAGAGAACAGAGGTAAGAACGGCGTCAGGGATGTCCCACCAAGAGGCGGAAACGGACCGGATGCTTTCGGGGTTTTGTGGTGGCAGAAAAGAACGTTATTAAAAAATCAAAAATGGAGCCATCAAAACAATTGGGCGTCTAGCTCAGTGGTAGTAGCGCTCGCTTTGCATTGCCTACGCAATGAAATTGCGAGAGGTCATGAGTTCGACCCTCATGTCGTCCATCGAGAATTGGTCTTTTTCTTTCGTTTAACTTCTTTTCCCTCGACGTGTTACAACATCGGATGGCCCTCATAACAACTGGACTCCTAAAACATTGAGGGCTGTTCACCGGAAGTGACTTATACCCCTCGAATGACTGCATGCTTTGTGAAGAACTTCACTTGATAGCTTTGATTTGATATTTTTATACATGACAGCCCCAATGTCGCTCTCAGTGGCCTCTTCCCCACTTGACAAACTCTTCCCTGCACTGCATCTCCACGTCACACCTGGTACGGCGGAGGCTCCGTTGGCGCACTCCATCTCGGCAGCGCAACGTGCGCAGTATCGGTCGCAATGCCGACCGGTACGAGAAATATGGGTTTATCGGCAAGCGCCTCGTCTGGTAAGTCGACGAGTTGTGCGAACATGAGCAATTCGCGCACGTAAGACTCGGGGTCTTCGGTTGACGAGGTCATCATGAATCCCGTCGTTTGGATCATGACGGATATACCGTACTGAATAGCATCAGCGTGTGAGGGTGAGGTGGGAAAGAGAGCTCACGATGACAGATAAGGAAGGGAAGAAATAGTGCGGTGCGAGCCCCTCATCGACAGGAATGAACCCTTTCCATACTCGCATGTTCTCGCAAGAAGTTTCCCGTGCTCTTTCAATGACTGCGTCTACCACTCGACGCGAGCAGTTATTTGACAGGTCACTGACGACGTCGTATCTCGCGGGTGCGACAGTACGAACGTTCCGCTGTAGCCAGACGGATATCGCCTCTGCTGACGACAGCAAATCTAGCGCCTGTGGATCAGACGACGAAAGCGACAGAATAAACTTGATGCTCTCTCCTCGAGAATATACTAGGGGGCGTGACAGCGACAGTACACACTGGACCTGAACATTTCGCTGGCCAAAGATGATGCCGGATATCGTATTAGTGAACTTTTGATACAGGTCTTCCTCATGCTCTGCGGTCACTTGGACGGGTCGCGTCCGTGGCAGGAAGTGGAATGTCTGGTATAGGCTAATACGAGTAAGTCAGTATGGTAGGGCAGAAGCGAGACCACATACGTTTTATCGGCAAACCACTTGCTGGTCGGCACTTTGACTTGGCATCGGTACTGGATCGCCTGAGGCCCAAGACCGGGGTCGCCATCTGTATTATTGAAACTCGGTGGTAATTTAATAGCTGTCGGTCCTTGTGTGCAATATTCAGGAAGTGTAAATGAGAACGGTAGAACACATTTTTTCATGTTGGAATCAAAGCGACCAGACGAAAACGGTTTCTTCCAACGCAGGAAGTAGAGTTCGTCACCGACGAACGTCTTCACAAAGCCTACAATCTGCGCGAGCTCAGCGGGTTCATGTGCGGCAAACAGTTAGGCACACCTCGACCACAAGACCTTTGGCCATGTGTGCATATTGCATATCCAATTCAACACTACCCTCCACCGCAGTTCCAGCATGGAAAATCTGGTGTCCATGCCCACACGTGCCCCAGATGCCTGTTAGCGTCAAGCTGAGCCATTCGCCATTGGGAAGGTTGACAGTCGACGACTCGGCGAGGATCGTGGGGAAGTCTTGTGGTGAGAGCAAAATCTCCTCCGTCTCAGCATATAGGGTAATGAAGTCTGTCTATGCTTTAGGTTAGCACATTTCCGATTAGAAGCGAAGTTGGACTCACATATGTACCAATATCAAATCGGTCACCCCTTGCTACTCTGCCATCAGTCTCGCTTCCAAAAGCGGCGCTGAGAAGAACATACGTGGATTCGTACCAATGATCTGCATTCTATCGTCAGAGTAACCCCTTCATGATGTCAAATCGAACTCACATCATTCTCATGCGACCGGCTAGGGGTGCTGGGCATCCTCCCACTGCCTCATGAATGTACGACCAACAACGAAGGTGAGGCGACGACCAGCGAGCGCGAGAACCGACAAACGCAGCGATGTTTACTGTTGGGCTTAACGGTGTGTAGGTGACAGCAATATGTTCTGCGTCAACGACCAACGGGTATGTACCTTGGGTATTCACAACAGTAGACGAGAGGATACAATCGCGAAGCTCGTCTCTGAATGTTCACATAAGCAAGAAAGACCCTAGCCGTGCGATATCTTCCCACACATACATTACTACTTTCGTATGGAACGTTCATCACAGACTAATGCACTAGAAATACAGCGTGTGGAGATGTGGTGCAAGTATAACATTAATCTTCCCATCTGTTGGGAGTCGCTGGCCTCGAGTTGCGGAAAGGAGTGTTGGTACCAGACCCATGTCTCGACGAGGTACCAAAGAATCTTGGCCGGGAAGGAGCGGCCCAGTCATTGAATGGCGTGGTGGGCCGTGACCTCCAGTCAGGCACCGACAGACCATCTCTACTGTGATTTCGTCCACTACCACCCCAGCCCGGTGCCGGGCTCACTGCTCGGCTGTGTGGCAGGCTGTCACCACCACTTTCTCGAACGGGATTCTCCTCGCTGTACCGGTCCAGAGTTTCAACCACGGACGCAGTGATTGTTTCTAGATCGCGGATCTCTTGCAAGGTTAGAGGACCGCGTTCTCGTTGCGTCGATGCTGCGTCGTCATCATCGAAGACCGATTCGCGATCACTATCGCGATCCATTTCTAGATCGTCATCATCGTAGCTGGCGTTTCTCGCAGGTGCTCGGCGTGGTGGACGTCGCGAAGCAAATGAATCGTGTCCGTCGTGTCGCATTTTACGCAAACCAACGTGGATACCCTCGTAGACGCGGAGTAAGGAGGAATCGAGAGATGACTTCAATCGATGGATAGTGTCCAGGGTTTCGAGATCGCCAACTATAGGTAGGAAGTCATCACACTTAAGGCCATGGGGCAGAGGCCGGACACGATGGGCCCCGATCAAGAGGTAGGCAAGTGGATCCAGCCGCGTTGTCTGTCGCAGGTACGTCATCGCATTCTTGTCGCCCTGTGTTAGATTCTGGCTCTTCTCCGCAAAGGCATACAGCCCATGAACATCAGCTCGGTTGTCAATATCATCAATTGACCACTGGTGGTCTTCCATTGTTTGGAGGATGGCTTTCGAAACCTTGGGTCCATTGACACTCTGCGGATGGATCATAGTGGTCTGAATGAAACATCAGTCATGCATATACTACGGCACGAAAAATCTCACCAGATCATGTACCGTACGGAACACTTCCTTCCCCGGCCGGCGGACAGCAAAGTTGGGTTGCGAGGCCACTGCAACGAGTGCGGACAATAATGCGATGTCATTCGCGTTCTCATTCAGCTTTGACGTCGATGGATCTTCCATCCAAGCAGCCCGCATCCTGTCTGAGCTAGAGGGGGCACCTGAGACAGCCAAAATACCAGCTCGCTCGAGGTGCATACGTAGATGGTCTCGAAGTCTCGTAATGTCGAGGAGCGTTGCCTTGTGCAGGAAGTTCTCGTTCACAAATTGATTGGCTTGAGCATACTGACGACTTGATTGCAGCTTGTGCCATTCCTGATATGCAAACAATGCCGCCAGCACATCTGATTTGAAGTTACTGGGGCTCCAAGAATTCTTGACAGCGAGAGATTCGTTCTTTTTCATCAAAGGGGCAACGAAAACTTCCCTGCTCGACAACAGTGCTGCGAGCGTTAGGGCGGGTTCCAGGCATCGGAAGAAGCTGCCGAACATGCAAAGCTTGCCGAGTTTCGTATCCACAGGTATATGGAGAAGAACTCTGCCTAGAGCAGTCAGCTCTCGCTCATCATCAAGGGCTCCAAGCAGTTGCAAACTATTCATGGCAGCGGACACCCGATGTTCAGGAGGAGGTTCGATTGTCTCTTCTAAAATTTGTTCTGTGGTGATCCCAGGGAAATTCAGCGCTTTGACACGCATGACGACGCCACTCAGATCGGTACGCAGCATTTCCACGACATTGTACTTGTGCAGCTTCGCCACCCGTGCCTTCGACATGACACCATAGTACTCTCCTGGTCGATGACGACCAGCTCGGCCAGCTCGTTGATTCAAGCTACTGTGACCCACCCAAGCACTGACAAGACTCGACAACAGGCGATCGGGATCGTAACGATCCTCCTTCACACGACCCGCATCGACTACATAGACCACATCGGGAATAGTCACACTAGTTTCAGCGATGTTGGTTGACAAGATAATGCGACGTACTCCCGGCGGCGCGGGATCGAAAATCTTTTCCTGTTCTGCTATCGGGACGCTCGAGTGCAGGACATGGATTTCGAACTTTTTCTCATTGCTGAAGTCGATGTTGAGCAGCGGGAATCGGAATCGGTCGGTGAGGATATCGCGAACTCTGCTGATTTCGGGCCATCCAGGTAAGAAGGCAAGTACATGTCCGTCGTCGCTTTTTTGGATGACAAAAGCAATGATCAGCGCTACGAGAGGGAACGGGATGTCGGGCAAGTCGTTTGGATTCGGATTTGACGGAGAAAGAGGAACTCGATCACTCATCACAGCACTTAGAGGGGATCCAATTTCCTTGCCAATGTAATCCCCCACAATCTTCTCGTTCCAGACCCAGCCGCCGTCCTGATGACCTTGAGCAGCACCTGCTCGCCCGATCTCCTTCAAGACGTCATCCAAGAAATGCTTTTCGACCGCGAAGCTTCGACCAGGGATCTCAACCACAGGGGCAAGGGCTCCAGTGTTTTCGTCCGCGAAGTACTGAGTGAAAAGACTAGGGTCGATAGTTGCGCTCATGAGAATGACCTTGAGCTCTTCGCCCATCTTGCGCCGCTCGTGCATCAGCCGCTTGATTACTGCCAGAGTCAGATCGGTGTCGACATCCCGGTCGTGAACCTCGTCTACGATGACATGGGTATATTCTGCCAATCGGGTGCCATTAGCCTGCAGAGCAGACTGCATCATCTTGAGGAACACTCCGGTGGTCACGAAGGTGACACTGCCCCAAAGCTCGGGTCTCTTCGCCTCGAATCGAACCGCGTAGCCGATATTTTGTCCCACAATTTCATTCCGCTCGCGAGCAATGCGCTGAGCGACCGAGACGGCCGCTAGTCGTCGTGGTTGCGTGCAGATGATGTTGCATCTCGACCCTTCGCCGCGGTCGATCCATTCGTCAAGGATCAGCTGGGGGATTTGCGTCGTTTTGCCAGAACCGGTCGCAGCCATGCATATAACGACCCCATTCTTATGCAGGATCTCTAGGAGCTGCCCAGACTGCCTGAAAACAGGTAACGACGCGCGAACTTCGCGCATCTTGACGACCCCCGTCTCTGTCGAATTCCGGTAAGCGCGCAACTGGGCTTTCATACGGGCTGACTTTGAGTGATGATATTGATCACTCGGGAATAGCGCTAGTTGCTGTTTCAGCGCAGTCTCCGGGTCTAGAGGAGTATTGGCTTGTGACGGTTCCTTTGATGGCTGAGACGCATCCTCCATCATCCAATCGTTCGCATCGCCCTGCGGTGCCGACTCCATAGGAATTGGGGATCCATCTCGCCTTGCAGAGTCTGGCCGATGTCGCCACAGATCCATGTTCGTGATTCTGTGCCATAGGTTGTCCAACATAGCCTGCATCTGAAAACTGATGTTGCCAACTGTGATCTCCGGGGCGAGGTTCACAGGCCTGTCACTGGGCACGTGCTTGTACTGCGTGTAGAATTTGTTCCACAGGTCAGGGTCGCACTCTGCCAGGTATTTCGTGATGTCAAGGTACGCGTTCTCTTCCGCATTCTTCTTGCTCGGTCCGATACCAACACCAAGCCTCCGGCCATCGATGACCAGGGTAGCGTACCATGGACCGTTACCCTTTTGTGTGTACTGTAACTCCGGACGCGCAAAGCGGAACATGGTGCAGTAATACTCGATGAACTGTCGCGCACGGGGAGACTCTACGACGGTCCCGTCATCCATGGTTACACAGCCGTTGTCGACCTCAGGCGCCATCTTAGGCATGTTGTCTTGTACCTGGGCTGGGACACCTCGATCGACCTGCATATGTTCCGATCGGTCAATGATGAACACTGGTACACTTAGATAAAGGGCTTACCACACCAGTTCGCAATACTTGCAGCCATGCGCTCAAGTACGCAAGCCTCAACGCCTCCTTCTTATTCATGTTATCCCCAACTCCTTCTATAGTTCCAATGGGCTTTCCCTCCTTATCTTGTTCATCCCCCATGTGAACTTTACACAACGCTCGCCAGGCTTTTCCATACGAGGTATGCGAATCTTCAACCTTGATCTTGCGCGGTCGGACAAAGTTCGAGAGTGGCCCTTTGGGCTCACTGAGGATATTAGACCATGTCTTGATCATCCGCGGCTCGACGGGCTGGAAGGGGAAGGAAGTTGTGATCCTATCATAAGTCCAGAAAGAATCGTTGGCTCGTTCTGAAGCCTTCGATACTACTTTCACAGCTTCAGAGGCAGGAGCACGGGGTGGAGGCATCACCGGCTGTCCTACAGGTTTGCCCTTGTCGTCCACCTGAGTGCAATATTAGACTCGTTCACACATAGGGAGAATCATGCGCGCACCAATTGGTAAGTTAGGATCTGCAGCCACAGGTGCATATTCGCATTCCTATCCGCCTGCTTCCTCGTAGTCCCATCCCCGATCCCTTTCAACGTCTCCACCCTCTCTCCATTAATCAACACTCCTCCCGGGACAGGAACCGTCAACGTTGCCCTAAGCATCTTCTGACCCTTCTCGTCCACCCATTTACGCTCGGAAAAGCAAGCATCATACTCGCACTTTATTCGCTGGAGATAAAGGATAATCGGGTTCTTGGGGTTGACCATCCATTCGCTCCAGCAGGACCGCTCAAACGTGTTGGTAGGTCGGTAAGGAAACAGGGAGAGGATGTATTCTTCGGTGAACTTTTCTTCTTGCGTGCTGGTAGCTCCGGACGGAATGGGAGCCTTGCTTGCCGGACCAGGTCTCGGACCACGTGGAGGCATCGCGCTCGTGGTAGGGCGTGAATCGTCAACCGAGTCGTGAATGAGTCTCTCTCCTTCTGCGCTCGCACGATCGTCTTGAACAGGTCTACGGGAGAGCGCAGCCGAGGAAGATGCGAATCGTTTCTGCACTTTTGACGCTGGAGGCTGGGAAATTCGGTCTAGGAGGGAACGAGAGGGTGTGATAGGTCTTCTAGGTAGACTGGGATGACCGGGGAGTGGGTGTGATTCGCTCGCGATAGAAGTCGTAGGTTCAGGATGGACGTTACTTCTCTCAGACCCGGCAAAGTCGGCCAAAGACCGCTTCATCAAGCACTGGATAGGAACACTCGAGGCAGAGAGCAAGGTCCAGTGGTGGCACTTTGGCGCCAGACGCGCAGGAGTGCGCGAAGATAAGGCGGAGAACGACAGTGTGAGTGGTGGTTGGAGAAAGAGATGTGTCGGACAGGTACTTGTGCACCGACCAGTCAAGGTTACGGACGATCCAATAATTCAGCTCTAACGCGGAGACAGACGAGGAAATTACCTGATTTGGAAATACCGCACCAGCAAGTATATGCTGCATTGAAATGTCTTTATTCTCAACAATTTATTGACTTGGCTTCTTCCAATAAGAAATCATTTCTAAATTTCTCTCTCTCCAGTAAATGGACCACTAATCATCTCCAATATGATCTTCCACGTCTCTGTCCCCATACCCCTTGTCAACCCTTCCTCTCTCGCAAGACACGCCTCTCTTCCTTTGATCATCCTCAAGTCTCCCTCCTTCTTGGTCTGCTCAATCGTCCGCCGCACACGGTCCATCCTCACATTCGCATACTCCGTGAACGCTTTGTCCAGGTTCTCTTCCGTAAACGGGGCGTGCTTCAGCAAGAGACGGACCAGATGGTATACGTCTTCTGTCGCTTGGTTCGCTCCTTGACCGAGGAAAGGCGTCGTCGGATGTGCAGCATCTCCAAGCAATACCGCCCGTCCCTTATGCCAAACCGGAGCAACGCTCCTCAAATACAACCCGAACTGCCTCCTGTCAGCCTCAGACCCACGTAATTCCGAAGCACAGACCTTGACCAGCTCTGTAGTGCCTTTTATCACCTCCCCCACCCCTCCACTCCAGTTGTAACACGGCAGTTCCCGGAGCATCTCTTTCACCCCCTGATCCGCCGGCTTGAGAGTACGCCAATCCTCAATCAAATCCGCTTCTTCGGGCATGTTCACTGCCCACATCCAGCGATCCTCAAGCATGGGAAGGGAGACAAAGTGACACCCGTCCCCCCAGACCTGTTCGACCATCGTCGGTCCTTCTGCAGGGCGTAGCGTAGCAGTATACGGTGTATAGCCAGCGATCTACTCCACTCAGCGTTCGTCCAGTATCCCATTTGGGTAGCACGTACCCCAATGAGGCCCGTATACTCCGCAGGTGTCTTGCCAAACAACACATCCCTAACGGTACTATGCACCCCGTCGCAACCAACGAGCATCTCTCCCCGCGCCTCGGTTCCATCCGCAAACCGCGCTTTCACGCCCACCGCGTCCTGCTCCAGGTCTAGAAACCTCTTTCCCCGGAACACTTTTATGCCGCGCTTCGCGCACTCCGAGAGCAAGTACGCGGTGTACGTGGACCGGTTGACGGTACATATTGGCCAGCCTGTTGCTGCGCGAATCCCAGCTCCAGCAGGTGCATCCAAGAACACCCTTCCTGATAGCTCAGATCGATGCTTCGCGTGTTCCACAGGCAATGCGAGCGCCAACGCGCCCTCTGCTAAACCGAGCAAGTTGAGAACCTTAAACCTGCTAACAGGTGAGAGACGCAGTGCGGAACGGGGAAAGGCGCACGATTGGCCAGAGAGCTGCATCGCTAGCCCTCCCTGGGGGATCTGCGGGTGACGCTCGTACATCTCCACCAGGAAACCTTTGTGTTCCAGGACGAGGGCTAGGATAGGGCCTGTATCATGGGTTTGTATGAGTCGATGAGATGTGATAGGCACGTACCCGCTGCACCTGCACCGATGACAAGCACTTTGGTCTTCTTATCTTCCATCTTCTAGTAAAGTGAGAGCAAACACAAGTCGAGCTGCGTAGATAACCATCCTCCTGCTGATTAGCATAACCCCGCACAGGGTCAAATCAGAAGATAGACTTATTGGGAGACAGAGGCCAAAGAGGAAGGGATTAGCGATGTCAAATATGATCTTCCACTCACCAACATTTCCTCTTTCACAAGACACACCTCCTTTCCTTTGACCATCCTCAGCTCTCCCTCCTTCTTTCTCAGTCTGCTTAAACGTCCGCCGCACGTGGTCCATCCTTACACTCGCATACTCTGTGAACGCTTTATCCACGTTCTTTGCAGTGAACAGGGCGTGCCTCGGCAAGAGACGGACGAGATGATACACATCCAAACAGCATTTCACAGCTACAAGTCTAGATCTATACAAATGGCATAAATAAAACCCGCACGCCTAGAAGAATGCAACGCCCTCCAAGAATGAACAGGTCGGGCGGTTCTAATGATTCGCACCTGGCTGAGGATTCATGCCAAGGAGAGTCTGCAGAGAATGATAATGCATATTCTCTTCCATTGTTCTTTGGGCATATACTTGGGTCCATTTAGCCTTCCTTTTCTTGGCCTTTTCTAGTGCGTCCTGTAGGTCCGTGGTATCGTGACCTTCTTTCTTTCGCGCGGCAATGGCTGTTTTGATTCTGTTGTAGTGGTGCACGTTTATATCGTGAATCTTCCTCGCTACGTCCCTGTTGTCTGCAGCATTTTTGTGGGCATTGGCTGTACCCGCTATTGCCGCATTGAGGTGTTCTGCTGAAGGAAACGGCCGATCCGGATGCGTTGAATAGTCTTTTTGCTTTGCCGAGGCGTCGGCGGCAACTTTCGGCATCAAGCGATGTACCTTGCCCAATTGCTTTCCTGCTTTCTTCAGATCAGTAGCGGTTGCCTTCCCGGCTTCGTATTGCCTCTGAATGTGCTGGTAATTGATTATAGCTGCCTGCGACGCCGCCATTGTCGACCCGCATAAGTCGTGACCGCACTGGTAATGAGATGTTAGTAGGAAGGGTTAGTTCGTGATAAGCAGAGGAGAAAGGGGTTTCGAGACCAGCTCTAGAGTACGACTTGGTGCCTAGTGTCCGCTAAATACTCTTGCCAAGCAGTGCTCAGACACAGCTCCGAGTGCAGGGGATGCATGTGTGGTGTGTTGATCGGGGTAACCATGGCTTCTATAAGAGAACGTAGCATGCAACGAATGCCGAATGAATGGTGTAGTCAGGAGTTAAGGGTTGAATACATACTGTTGGAGAGGACCAGAGTATAAATATTAATGCGATGGTGGTCAACCGAGGAAAGGTGTAATCGGATCTGCAGCGTGTGTAAGCAGGACCGCCCCCGCCCGTCCCTCATGCCAAACCGGAGCAGCGCTCCTCAAATACAATCCAAACTGCGTCCTGTCAGCCTCATCCAGATCTAATTCGAAAACACAGGCCTTGACCAGCTCTGCAGTGCCTTTTATCACCTCCCCCGGCCCTCCACTCCAGTTGTAACACGGTAATTCATGGAGCATCTCCTTCATTCCCTGCTCCGCCGGCTTGAGAGTACGCCATGTTCACTGCCCCCATCCAGTGCTCAAGCATAGGAAGAGAAACAAAGTGACAACCGTCCCCCCAGACCTGTTCGGCCGTCGTCGGTCCTTCTGCAGGGCGTAGCGTGGCAGTATACGGTGTATACCCGGCGATCTACTTCGTCCTGTATCCACGGCTGTACAGCAGTACGCACCCCAATAAGTCCAGTATACACCGCGGGTGTCTTGCCAAACAACACCTCCCTAACCATCCTATGCACCCCGTCCATCTCGAGACACAAGGGGATGCGGGTAGATAACCATCCTCCTGCTGATTCGCATCACCCTCACAGGCTCACATCAGAAGATAGACTTCTTGGGAGACGGAGACCAAAGAGGAAGGGATGAGCGTAGTGATACACCGCGTGACAATGGCTTCGGAAATCCCCATTAGGACTTGGCTCGAGACGCCCAAGCATCTTGGCGTATGCACCATACCATACTATACCATTTTGATCTAGCCCAATGACTATCAACAACCCAAAAAACGAAATTAAAAAAAACCAAAGTACCCAGTTATCATCCAAATCGGCCCAAGTACATCACACCCACCATTTCTCAAGTCAACACCCTCCCCGGCTGGGCGTTCCCAGTGCTAGTAAAACACTTCTCCACCCCGCTCCAAATCGTATCCCTCAACTGTCGTCCCTCAAAGTCAGGGCCCAGCTTCTTCTTGCTCTTGAGCAGCAAGACGATCACGCATCCCAGCTCCAGCAACTCCCCCCTCTCCTCCCCCACCAGGGGGCTCAGCACCAGCTCGGTATACTTCATCGGGTCCCTTATGCCTAGCAACATAGGCTCCCTCCCCCGTTTTTGGGCGTAGCGCACACCCAACGCCTGCCCAGCCTGGAACACGTCGTATTTCTTCCCCCGATGTTTGACCCTCAACAGCGCTCCAGGATCACCCTTCCGAGCCATCCATTTCCTCAAGCCGACCGCTCCCTGTCCCGATCCCCAGTCGAGCGTGGGACCAGCTTTAGCCTTCCTACCAGAGGGCCATGAGACCCGACAGATCAGGTCACCATTGGAGGTGAGAGCTCTGAGCTGGGTTTCGCTGCTTTCCCCATCTTCTGAGGTGGTGAGGCTTTCCATCACCGGCTGGCCGGTATGCGCGTCTACTACGACGCTGTTCCCTACATCGAGGGAGAGGAAAACGTATTGTGCTGCTCGGGGGTAGCGGGGCAGAGGCTCGGAGGGTGCGGGGGTATACCCGTCAATGATGGGAAGGTCGGTGTCGGAGGGGATGTCATGTAGGGAGAGGGACGGGCGGTGGGAAGCGGAGATAGAGGGGGAGGAGGAGGTGTATGCGGGTGGGGAGGTTGTCATCGGTCGTCGGATGTGGTGAGAGTCGAGGTACATGTATGCGCTCAGAGCTGAAGTAGATGTATGCGCTCGAATCGGTCGTTGGTTCAGTGACTTGCGCTCAGGTTTAGCGTCCCTTCGGTCAGGTCGTCGTCGTTCTCACTGTAGTCCTTGCACGTCGTGGTTGTGGTGGTGGTTGTGGTGGTGGTGGTCGTCTAACCCACAATCCGATATCCACGCACCGCTACAGCATCCTGTCCTGTCCGTACCACACACCGCGCACGTGCGCGTACATGACCCATCCGCGGATATCGGAGGCGGGGAAAATGGTTCGGCGTTACCGGCCGTCAAGGCACCAGGGCGCGCTTGTTACAACCTTTATTTAGGCTATCTGCGTGGGTCTTTGAAATGTGAAATTCGCAGTTCTACTCTCATTTCTTATTTAGGAAGAACAAGTATATTCCTTGAATAGGAAAGGTTGTTAGTATGCAAAACTGAGAGCATGAAACATGAGAGAACATTTCGGCTTTCGGCCCGACCCAAATCCGAATCCTCTGGTTATTAATTTCCCGATCGCGATACCCGATAGCCGATCACTTGACCCTTGCCCTCCTTCCCCGCGTTTCTACACCGGCAGAGCTGACTCAGCCGTAACTCCAAGGCTCTTGGTTCCCTCTCCACAGTAACAACGGTTAAAAGCTGTCATGTCCAACTAACTGTTCTGTAGAAGGAGAATGGTGACCCCCATCATTTCCTGGGAAGACGACAAGACTGTTGTTGCTGTTGTTAAGCCGGAAGAGGGACGAGGTCCGGACGAGGTGGTACCAGTAGCAGTGGGGAAGGAAGAGGAGGAAGAGAAAGAACCACCTCTAACAGCTCCGGATGGAGGATACGGATGGATCGTCGCTATTTGTCAGTTTTTGTGTAACGGTGTGTGTGTTCATGCTGAGGTTGATGGGATGAAACTAACAAGTAGATGGCAGCCGCAACATTCGGGAACGTCACCAGCTTTGGCGTATTCCTCAGTTTCTACCGTGAAAACAACTGTCAGTATTCCTGCGTTTCCTTTTGCTCAAGCTGACACTCCCCAGATTTCCCAGGCACGACAGACATACAGTACGCCTTCGTAGGCGGGGTAATCGTGGCCGTCGCACTCGTCATCTCCCCGCTCTCCAACTACCTCGGGAACAGGTTCGGCTTCAGAGCGCCTATGATAGGCGGTGTG
This sequence comes from Dacryopinax primogenitus, assembly GCF_000292625.1. Classification (NCBI taxonomy): domain Eukaryota; kingdom Fungi; phylum Basidiomycota; class Dacrymycetes; order Dacrymycetales; family Dacrymycetaceae; genus Dacryopinax; species Dacryopinax primogenitus. The sequence continues at coordinate 1,072,630 of NW_024467206.1, read as the reverse complement.
CTCCTGTACACAGCGAGCCAGTTTGCAGCTGCATTCTCAAGGACGTTCTGGGAGTTGCTCCTAAGTCAGGGGATCGCCACGGGCCTCGGTATCGGATTAGTACATCCCCTTGCTGACCCCAAGACCCCCGCTAACCCCTTTAGTAGATATTCATCCCGCTCCTCCCTATCCTCGCCCAATGGTTCACAAAATGCCGCGCCCTCGCACTAGGCATCGCCGCCGGTGGCTCAGGCGGTGGTTCTCTAGTATTCAGCATAGTCACCCGAGCATCGATCGAGTCCCTCGGCCTACGCTGGGCATTCATCGTCAACGCCCTGGTCTGCTTCGTTGTTCTCGTCCCTGCCGTCCTCCTCATCCGGGACCGTTCCCACCTCGGGTCGAAGCACAATACGGAGCCTTTGGAGCTGAAATGGCTTGCCCACCCGGGCTTTGTCTGGGTCTGGCTGTGGGCCCTCTTCGCGCTTATGGGCTACGTATTCGGCGTCCTATCTGTACCGACATACGCTGTTTCCGGGCTCGGATTAACCCAAACACAAGGAGCGAACCTGCAAGCTATTCTAGCTGCAGGGCAGATGGTCGGACGCCCGGCTATAGGGCTAGTAGCGGATCGGATAGGCCGTATAAACGCCGCGATGACATTTACGTTTGTGGCCGGATTCTCCTGCTTGGTCATATGGATGCTCGCACACTCGTACAGCGTGCTCATCCTCTTCTCGATCCTGCAAGGCCTAACGGGGGGCACCTTCTGGGGCGCTTGTGCACCCGTCACTGCCGAAATAGTGGGAGTCAAGGATATGGGGAGCGCAATGGCCATGCTCTGGCTTGTGAGCGTTGTCCCCAACCTGGTGTCCGAGCCTATCGGGATCGCGCTGGTGAACTATTCCCAGCAGCTGGGCATGCAGGGCACGGACGCGTATAGGATAGGAATCGGGTTCACGGGGGCATGCTTTGTTGTCGGCTCGATGACGCTCTTGGGGACGAAGAGATATGTACAGGGCAATTGGAGGATATGGCAGAGGTCATAAGACTTGTGGTGTATACGTTAGATCCTGTATCGATACTAATTATCGCATATACTGTACTCTACACCTCCCAATGAGGCGTCAGGAGTAAGTCCGCTGGAGGGGGAGTAGTCCGTAACGGCTCGAGTCAAGCAGATGATAGTCCGTAGGTGAAGTTCCAGTAGTAATCGAAGCCTATTCTGAAGAGTGTACTCTCTACCTCCTAATGAGGCGTCAGGAGTAAGTCTGCTGGAGGGGGAGTTGACAGTAGTAGCCGGTATCTCTAGGATAGTAGTCCGTAGGCATAATGCCAGCCAAATCGAAGATAGTAGCGAGGAACGACTGATCCGAAGGCTGGTTTGACTTTCGATGTGCGTTTCCAAGCTCCAGGCAGGAGCGTGGCCAATGCCTGCGGAAGGCACAAGCAACCGAACGACCGTCCGAAGCGAAGGAGTTGTCTAGAAGACTCGAAGGGCTGGATAAAGAGTGATTCGGAGCGTCGTTCGAGGGTCCGAACAGGTAGTCGGAATAAGAGAATCAGAGGGTAAAAGTAATGATTGACTGTAGGATATAGGCATACTATCAAGTATAAGGTGTGAAGAGGGTACCCAAGTCGAAGAAACGTCTCTATCCGAAGTACTCGAATCCTCCTATATACGTTCGGAGCGGTTCAGACTTTCGGACTAACTATCCTACTCTATTCCTAATCTATATTACCTAAAGCTGTGTATCTTCCTTCCAATGTCTTCTCATAGTCCGTTCCGACCCCGCTCGGAATGTCGTTCGGAGTGCTGTTCGAATGTGGAATCCGAACTCGAAATTCGAATGTGCGGCACAAGAGATAGCTAGTCTGAGAATGACTTCGAAATCCGACCCTAGTTCTGAAACCACTAGACGTGAGAACACAAGACCAACTAGGATGGAAGCATTCGGAGAGGCCGTTTGAGTCAGAAGGGCCAGCTTGAACCGATAGGGCTACGAGGGGGAGAGACAGTTCGAAGTGTACTCTACACCTCCCAATGAGGCGTCGGGAGTAGGTGCGCTGGAGGGGGAGTTGACAGTGGTAGCTCGAGTCTAGGTAGTGGTAGTTTGGTCGTCTCGTAGTGGCCTAATCGATATTAGACTCTAAAGGGAGGGAAGTCCGAAGGTCGATTCGAGGGTTCGATAGGCGTTCCTAAACCCCAGGCCGGAGCGTGGCCAATGCCAGCCTAAGCGCAAGCAGTTCGAAGACGAGAGTCCGAAATGGCTGCGTTGCCGAGAGGACTCGAAAGCAATAACGAGTGTTGCCGGGTCGGTTCGAAGATTCGAATCAACAGTTGGAATAAGAAGAGCAGAGGGTAAAGTAAAGATTGACTGTAGAGTAGAGGTGTAGTATTAGAGTGAGGTAAATGATGGCCAGAGAGCCGAACGAGAGAGAGATAGAGAGCGTCCCTATCTGAAGTACTCGAATCCTCCTATATACGTTCGGAGCAGTTCGGACTTTCGGACTAGCTACCTAATCTATTCCTAATCTATATTACCTAAGGCTATGTCTAGGGTCCACTCTTCCTTCCAATAGTCCGTTCTGGCTGAGTTCGGCATGTCGTTCGAAGAGTTCGAAGGTCGGATCCGAACTTGAAATTTGTATGTATGTGCAGCACAGAAGGTCGGAAAGAGTGTTTGGATTGCTCGATGTAAGAGAGAGGGAGAGTAAGGACTGACTGTACGTTAAAGGTGTAGTGTAAGGGTTAAGGTAAGAGATAATAGTCAAGAAAAGAGAGTGAGTTCCTGTTCCGAAATACTCGAATCCTCCCTATATATATGTTCAGAGGCGATTCGGACTTCGGACTAACTATCCTAACTCCATTCCTAATTTATGACTACTGTACTTTCGAACCTCGTTCGGAGTATCGTTCGGTGTGCCGTTCAAACGTCGAATCTGGCTTCGAAATTAGAATGTGCAGCACAATACTAATACCGAACACGCCCGCTGCGTGCAAGAGACCATCTCTGTTCTTACGGCTTGTACACAGTCATCAGGGGCAGCATTTTATCTACAACGAATTCATTTTTTTGGGTTTTAGTAAAACTATATACTTCGTTCCCCACCTCCCACCTCCCTCCTTGCCCCGCTCCTGTCCCAGAGCGTTCGGACATGATTGTATGCGTACATGATTGAGGATGTCGCCGAGAGCAGGGTAGGGGAAACCAAAAAAATAAAATAAAACAAACAAAAATTTACAATCGACTCGTCAGAAATATCAACAAGAAAAGGAATCCAGTGAATATGCACAAAACGGGTGAACTCCAGAGCGATAAAAGACTACAAGCGACACACATGAAGAACAGGAAATCCACGCGCTAGGAGGGGCACAGATGTCTGCACCCGGTCGGGTACAGAGAGAGGGAGTTATTGGTAATTGATTTTGTGGATCGCACGGCGGAGAGGGGGTCGTTGGGTGGGTTCGTGCTCCTTCCAGAATGCCTTCTTGCGTGTCTTCCTTGGTTGCCTCATGAGCCGGAGAGTAAAGGACTTGAACATGTAGAATAGGGATGGGCACCTGCACGCCCTCGCCGAACCCGCTCATGGGTGGGCTATGAACAAATAATAAATAACTCCTCCGCCCCTGGCACTCCGCCAAGGGGCCAGGGTATCACCTGCGCTAGCCCGGCCGGGCGCAGTATTGTTTGTTTTTGTTTTTGTTTGATGTGGGTTCCGGATAGGTTGATGGGAAATGGTGATGTGTCGGGTTCGGTTAGGTTGAGCGGGAAGACGACAGGCACAGGATGTGCTGCTGGGTGTTCGACTTCCTCGGGCATGAGCTGGGGGGAGATTTTTTTGGAACTTGGACAAAGCTCTAGGCTCCTGGCACCGACTGTCCTGCGCGGGATAATCGGCAATTCAAGGTGGTGACTGCCTTGATGCCTGCGGCATATCCCTCACGGACAGCGGCTCAATGCCCGTCCTTGCCAGGACGCACCCTCCTGTACATCAGCCACCAGCCCCGGCACCGCATCAGCTCCAGATGCCCCACCGCGTGCTACGACCCCGCACCGGGCACCCACTCCTGCACCTTCCTCTTCCTCACATACACGGCCTCTTCCCCCAGCCTCTCCTTCACCCAAGTGCGCACCCCACTCGCAAGCCAGCATTCCTCCAACTCGAGCTTTTCCAGCGTCCGCGCGCGCCGCCGGCGGGCGGCGTTATAGCTCACCGGCGCTGCGGCTGCTGGAGGTGCACATGCTCCCACTAAGAAATGAAGGAGAGGCTCGCAGGGGAGGACGAGGTGCAGAGACAGTTTGCGCAGGGGAGGGACGGACGGAAGGAGCGATGTCATCAGCTCGTGATCAAGGGAGGCGGGGGTCGAGGCATGGAGTACCATACTGCTCAGAGAGAGGTGTACGAGCTGTGGCATACAGCACGTAAACCGGAGTATGGAGGCGAGGGTTGCGCGAGCGGCGGAGAGGGAGAGCGTCCGCACGCGGGCGAAGGACTGAGGAGATGACGGGTGCGTAGCGATCAGGAACGAGTTCTGCCCAGAACGGAGATGCAGGTTCGTGAGGGCGGGAAGGAGGAGGTGCGTGAATAGTCCGTGGGCGTGGAAGCCTGATGTATCCTGGACTGAGATGTGCAGGGTCGTGAGGCAAGGAAGGGTGAGTGATGGTGGGAGGTTGTCTGGTGGTGGTGGGGCGGGTGTAGAGGTAGAAGGGGAGATGGGCGTTGACGAGGATACCGGGGGAGAGGGGTCGCCTGGCGATGGTTGAGGAGGCTCGGGCTCGGACTGTACACGCAGGTCGCACAGTTGGACGTACTCCAGCGCCTTGCAACTGGACAGCAAGGCAAGCATGCTCGACACCTTCGTGACAGTGTCGAACATCCTGAGCTCCGTCAGCGTCTTCGTGTCCGGGAACTTGAACTCGCTCGTTCGTGCAGGTAGGAGAGAAGTGCCAGCATGATGTCCCATGACTGTACATTTCCTGCAGCGGACAAATAGCGCTGCGACGAATGTGTACGCCTCGGGGGGAGGGATGTGCAACCCTTTGTCCTGCGCTTGAGCCATCGTGTCGTGTATCCTGACAGAGATGTCGAGCAAGCACGACCCAGTGCGATCAGCAATCGTCCTCCATTTCCCTCCTTGCAGCCATTGTTCAGGCCGTGTCATAGGCAGGTGTATGACGAGCTTGTGCCACAGGAGAGGGGTCGTGCACACCACATGCCTGAACCTCGCCGACACATGGGACAACGCAATCGCAAACGGGTTTGGCGGTTCGCCAATGTAGTCCGCACAGGACAGCTCGAAGATTGTAGCGATGATCTCGTCAGGTAGTGTATAGGTTGGCGAGTAGACACCGTTGATCGAGTGGGCGAGCCGCGCTCGTTGGTGCGCGATGCCGGCACCGACGGACGCCGTTGTGCGATCTTGCTGGCCTGTGAGGAAGATGAGCTGCGGGCGGAAGTCGACTGGCAGTGCTGGAGGCGCTGCAGCAGGTCGTTCAGGGCTTCGCTTCGCTGTCGTTGTCGTCGAGGCAGACGTTGAGGGAGCGTCAAAGGCGGAGAGGATGGCCATACACCGCACACCGTTTGAGAGCGAAACAACTTGACGATTTGTCCACCGAATGAAAGTGACGACTGCGGTGATATTGGAGATAACACATCGATATACCATCTAATACGATCAAAATAAATCACTTACTCGTCTTGAAATCAGATGGGCAGTGCAGAGATCAAGGGAGAATAACAGCCTGCAGGAGGATGATATGACCGATAGGGACCGCCAGCTACAATGCCCGATAACCGATCCACGACAAAAATGGATGAAGGGAGTGGAATGGAATATAGACAATGAACGACAAAAGGTGAAGGATAAAGGATGAGAAAAAATGATAATTGACTTGATGTGATATCCAGATATCAGATCGGGTCAGGGGCAGGGAATCCAGCGGCTGGGGAGCAATTGGAATATAGCCCAAGTACCCACGCGTACCTGCGCGTGGGCACAAGTAAGGCGCACACCTCCACCGGGGGAAAGCGTGCTTGGAATGGGAAAAGTTGGAGGGGATGGAATGGTGTTGTGCAGTGCGAAATGGGGGGTATTTGTACCTCTTGGAATTGAGGATTGAGGCTGACTCCCGCTGGCTGGTCGAGAAAAAAAAAACTGCAAAGGGAGACACTAATTACCTGACGGCTGGGCATCTTTCGGGGAGAGGGGCCATCTTTCGGGGAGAGGGGCCATCTTTCGGGGAGTGGGACAAGAAATTACTCTATGGTGTACAGATGCGCGGATATTCGGACACTCTGGCAGTCTTCTACCTCTTCTAGGCAGAAGGACCGGGGCAAAGTCTTACGGTCTCCTGGAGTCTCCCAGGCGGATTGACGCACCCCGGCGCATATTGACACACCCCGTTGCATGTTGACACACCCCGTCTTCCCACCCTCCTACTTCCGAACTATCAAGGTCACACGAACCCCCCTTTCTCCGATATCCCGATCGTCAGGTGCTAGAATACATTTCGCCCCTGCCGTAGCCTCGAGAAGCAACCCTATATTTGTTATGTCCATCCTCATGTTGCATTGTGATGGTGGTGAAAAAAAAAAAAAATGGGCGGCTGTGCAGTACGTAACTCATTTGGAGCTTCCTCACTTCCTGGAGCGGCCCGCTCCGGTGCGCTGGAATTGTTCTGTTCTTGCATGTGACATGGCCAGTGTACTGCTGGAAAGGTGTGAGGCCCTTTGTTGCAGGAGACATTAGCGCTTTGGCCTGCATCTCACCTTACCAAGAGAATCAAATTGAATGAATAAATAAGAATAAAAAACCCTTTCAAAGTCCGGCCTAGGAAACTCTATTTATTTCACATTCAATTCCTTGATGAGAACAGAAGCTGACCCTGAGCAGTCGGCCGGATCATCCGGACCTGACTGCTTCTTGCATCCGGAGAAGCCGGGGTAAGTAACGTACATACAGAACAATACAAACTGAAGTTTAAAATAATGCAGTTCTTGAGTTGAATAGTTTACATATGTTTTTGACAGGTATTCTGATGTGTTCTGCTTACTAGCTCCTGAACAGGTGGGCCAAGGGTTACTGGTAACGAGGTGGTTAGGACCACTGTAGGAACGTTCAGGCCCAGTGTAAGACGCACAGGCTCTCACCTTGCAAAAACACCAAGGCCTCAGCTGCTTGCTTTGCGTTGGAGTGGTCTTAGGCTGGAGCTGAGGCCATGGAGCGCAGGTACTTATTGCTCGAGCGAAGGGCGTACGCAGGTCGCTTTTTTTTTCTTCACCGTCCACAGCGCGACGAGTCATCGCTCATCACTCGCCGATCTTCACACGACCGGCAATCGTTCCATCACATCTTTTCGACGCTAGTGCCGCTTCCACTTCTTTCTCAGCGTTGCGTGACGGTGGAGCCAGCCTCACCACCGCCGGTCGACGCCATTCCCCGATCGAGGTCCAGATTACGATACAAAATTTTGCGTTCAGACTCCGCGTATCCCAACAGTACGGCCATCAATCTCGTCAGCGTGCGTTACAAGGAATCTTGTACGGACCGTATCCTTTTTGGGCTCCTTGTCATTCCTTTTTCTTCTGAGGAGGGCCGTTCACCCGAAAGAGGCTTTCACAGTTCACGTCGAACAAGCTTCAGCGCAACGAGAGAAGGCGGCGACGCTCTATTGTTGGCAGTTCGGCACGCGTTCTTCAGCTTCCCACCGTTAAGGCGAAGCTTTGCGCAGTCTGAGTAACGACACGTCTCTGCGCCACGCCTACGCCAGTGTTACGAGTGTTACGGACGTGGATTGGTAGGTTTCCCCGTGCGATTTCCGCGGCTTCTAGGTCGTGATTCAATAAGCGTTGCGAAGCTGGTATCCAGTGGAAGCGAGTGTGTTTTTGATATCCAGCTACGGGAAGCGAGAAGCAGAACAACGTGGACGTTGACCATCATTCACTTGCGCCGGCGCGACCCTAACCTTTTCCCCACCTAATGGCTCTCTTTGGGCCCATATGGGAATCCGACCTCTTCCTCCCCTCCCTCCCCACGCCCTCATCCAATCACCCCCCTCGGCCCCCCTTCCTTACTCTCCAAAACCTCTCCTTACGCTCAGCGACCAACACCCCTATAGGACTGGACGACTTCTCGCTCTCGTTTGGTGTCAACTTTCCCGAGCATTCTCAGCCGTTCTGGCGTGGCGTCGTCGAGCTCAATGCTAGGGCATATGGATGGGTTAGGTCTGAGGCGCTGGATAGAGTCGGGGGGCAGGAGGCGAAGAAGTCCGTGTGGAGACATGGTTTGGTCGTAAGAGTCATCGTACAAGGGAAATGGAGGATGAGCACATTTGATGGTGCGTCGTCCCACTCGCTCCTAACCTCGCGTACTCAGTATTGGACAGACAATTATGCGAGAGACCTACGTCTAGAGGAAGGGACAGACGCAGTCGTCATGCATACACGCGAGCATAAGAGATATCATGTCCTCTCTATGGAGGCGGAGTGTTATGCCCGCAGCAGAGTGACGCTCGAGCGGGGCTTGCTGGTAAACTTCGTCGTTATGTGTGGGACGAAATGGGCCCATGAACAGACTATCCGGTTTCTTGTCGATAAGGTACGCGTCCACACATCCTGTCCTGCCAGATGCTGACGCAGGATTGGGGGTAGTATAAGCAACTATACAAAAAGTCCCACACCGACGAAGCGTTCTTCACTGCGGACATCTACCATACCCTCGTCGCCCATTCCTCATGGCTCAAAGACCACTGGACGAACGAACGCTGGCGGAACGCCGAGTACGCGAAACGTGTCCAGATACCGCGTGAGGACTGGGAAACGTTTTGGCGGGCGGGGAAGGAAGCGCGGGCGCGGGCGCAGGGGCAGGGCAGGACTTGGGGCGTCAAGCGGAAACTCGGGGAGGAGAAGAAGAGAAAGCGAGGGGCGAGTCCAGGAGGGAGCGGGAAGAGGCGGAAGGTGGAAAATGGGCAACGGAGGCCTGGTTTTGCCAGACCGCCCAGGTCAGGGCAGTCTTCGACCGCTACGCCGCCCCGCTCGACAAGATCCCGCAGAACAGTGGAGGAGATCGACCTCTCCGGAGATGTACGTCCCTCCCTTCCTTGCACTGCATGCAGCAGCACTAACCTTCAAACCAGGTCATTACCAGAACATGTGTTGTTCCCCCTCGTTCTCTCCAGAGGCGCAGGAATCCCCGCCGACAAAACGAAACTGTAGACCTGGACCTCACGCTCCCCGACTCGGACGACGAGGTTGAATCTCTCCCGTCCCCGCAGTCTGCCAACCGACCTACACAAGACGACGAGATGGAAGTTGACCAACTAGACGAAGCCTACGACAGCTCCAAAGCTTCTGGGCCAGACCTAGGAGGACTGTTCACCCCCCCTCCCGGAAATTCAGACACAGAAATGCGCCCCGTTTTCCCTGAGCTGGCTAGTCCTCGCCGGCCCCGGAAGACAGCAGGCCGGTGGAATACCCAAGCTGCATCTATCATGCCTTTCTTTCCAAAGGAACTCCCTGTTCCGGAGCAAGCAAACCTATTGCCCGCCGTAAGTCCCCCCCCTCCTACTCTTTCAGCAGTAACTAATACACATGCCAGTACTTCACCCACAAACCCGTTCTCTCCCCTTCCTACACCTGGACATGCCCCTGCCCCTCTTGCATCTACACGATGGATTTCCTCCGGCCCTCCCCTTCCTTCCTTGCCACCTTGCGGCCAGATCAAGTGCAGATGGCGTTGAGTGTGCATTCGGGATATACGAGCGCCAAGCTCAACGGGATCTTTTATGTTAAGGTCAAGGAGCACTTTCTGGAGCATGTGAAAGAGATGGGTATGGGGCGATGGGGGAGGCCGAAGATGGACGATGGGGAGATGTGAGCCTGGATCTGTCTGTCTGGGATGTTGGCGCGTGCGAGATTGTGGTCAGTTACCTGAGGATGACCGATTCTGCACGAGAACCTGTAGCTTTAGTTATTCAATTGGAAAAGGTCCATTGATGCTCTTCAGATCCATGTTGCTGACCGCACGCAGGACGACCCTTAGCCTCATTATCCACGGTAATCCTGAATGACAGCCATCAAAGCATACTCCGTCTGTGCTGCACATTCGAATTTCGAGTTCGGATTCCACATTCGACGTTCGAACGACGCTCCGAACGACATTCCGCACGAGGTCCGAAAGGACTATGAGAAGACATTGGAAAGAAGAATGGACCCTATACACAGCCTTAGGTAATATACTAATGAAGAGTAATCGAAGGAGGGTGGTGTTGTCCCCCCCCATGAGACATGTCAGAGTGTGGGTGGTGCAGCCTCCACCCATACAAGCAAAGTTTTCCCACGGACAACACATTGTCTTCACTGTTCTACAACCACCACATTGACATGGTGGTATTGCCAATAGTTCTTGCTTTGCTTTTGCCTTCTGCCTGCTGTGGATGGCCTGCTGGCTGACCTGCAGGTGTCAACAAACTTGGTTGTGTCTTTGTGATGGGTATCCAGATGTGAGACAAGCTGTGAAAGCACAGGAGCGCAGCTGCTCAGGCTAGGAAGGACCAGAACTGGGTAGTGGATTGTCAGGAGTTTGGGAGGAGGGGAAATGGTACACTCTATCATGCTGTTTTTCTCACACCTCTGGTCTAACCCTGTACTCAGACATGAACATTCTTTCCTCCCTTCCGGACACCTTTCACAAATGGCCATGGAGCAATGGGGCTGTCATTGACACCCTGACAACATTATTCACCAAAACTCTGCTCCCTGCTCCCCTTCCTTCTGCTCCTCTCCAAGGAGACTGGATCTACCATGTTCAACCTACATCTCCTCTCCCTCCTGGCATGCCAACTACACCCCTGGTCTTTCATATTCACCTTGCTATTCCTCTCAATGTCTGCAGGGTTATGGCATGGTTCCTGCCTGCTCTCTATGCTACCAATCTGACTCAGCATCTGCATAACAATGACACTTATCACTCTGCTATTCCTGCACTGCATGTGGGTGTCTGGTGTCAGTCTCTGTTAGGGCAACACAGGCTGACTAAGTCTGCTCACCTAAGAGTGCCAAGAGTCTAAGCAGGCAACAAGGAAGTGGAGTAGACCTGATGACCAAGACCTATCTACAGTATAGGTACCTGTGGATGATCCTAAGAGACCAAGTCTTAAGAGACAGTCCCCAGGCAGAGTAGGCCTTATATTTATACCTCTGTGGTGGAACCTGCTAGAACATCTTGCTTACTCAGCCTAGTCAGGTGATCAGGTCATATGACCAAGGATGAGGTCATATGAGGTCATGCACAGCCATGCACAGCAGGTCACCTGACCATCCAATCCTTCCAGCAGGTTCCAGCACATG